>NW_005842593.1:170670-175623 GCF_000455745.1 Alligator sinensis | reverse complement strand
TGTATTCTTCACTGGAGTTTTTGGTTATTTCTACTCAACTTTAGCATTTGACTAGCAACTGAGGGATGGACATTTCTCTTGCTAATTGGAGCTGCCTTAGACCTCAGCTTGCTATCCAAGCCTAAACAGGCCTGTAGGAGCAAAGCAAAAAAGATCATGTTTGTTTTTGCACAGCTTGCTGATTCCTAAGTAACTTTTCTAAGAGGTGTAAAACCTAGTCATCACTTACTGGCTCATTTCTTTTAGGCATGTTACCAGAAAGGGATCATAAGGAGAGGTTTAAAGGAAGAGAAGACAGTAGCCTTAGAGATTAATTTGGGGATGGCATTCGTCACATATAGATTAAAGTCACGTAGAGGCATAAAGTCTAATGATTAGGGTGCTAGCCTATATCTTGGGGAACCTGTGTTCAATTCCCTGTCCTACCACAGGCTTCTGCATGTTGTTGAGGAACTGCACGCCTCTGCTTCCCATGTGAAATGGGAGTAGTCAAAGGAGTATTGTGACTATTTAAAATACATTAAAGATTTTGAGGCACTTGGCTATAACAGTGATGGTGGACATAGAATTACCTCAGATGACTGCGTTAAAGATTAAACAATCCCCATAAAGTTTTTACTTATGTACCATGTTGCCTGTACCCATAGGTGGCTGACATAACTGTTTGCTAGGACTTACAAGGGAGTTGTCTTTTTTTCTTCCTCCCCATAAAGGTAGTGACTAGTTTCCTTCAGCATGCCAGATCCGTTGTGTGTTCTCATTACCAAGGTTCCACGCTGACGGATTCCTCAGATTCATTTTCCCTTTGTGTGTCAATCCATGCTTATATTGGGAAGTTTTGCCTCTCTTTCCACCCGTATATTAGATCCTACCTCGTGCCTTGTACTAGTTATGCAGATCTCATTGTAGTATTTTTCTTCTTTCTAGGAAAAAACAGTGATGAACAATCTAAGTTCCGGCCACTGTACATGGATGTCCAAGCAACTACTCCTCTGGTTTGTAAAATGAAGTGATGGGAATATATCAAACATACTATAACCCTGTAGTTATAACCAGCTGAAGCACATGAACAATGTCAAGTGCAGACTTCAGTAGCTGAAACAGAATGCTTCTGAGGAGTTCACGAAAAGTTGTCCTGGAGTAATACTGTTTTCAGTGCAGTACTCTGACCCAAAAGAATGATTCTATGTTAATGAAGAACCAGGATCTACTTTTCTAGATGTGCTTGTACCACATTATTCCTTCTGTTGAATTATTTGTCTTGGCACAGCAGATTCGAGCTATTTTACTGCTACATAATCTCACTTCCACTTATTTTTCTGCTCCTAGCTCTTTCCTTTTCATTTGCTGCCTCACCATACCTGCCAACCATTTGCTGCTCATTTCTTCTAGCTCTTCCCTTCTCTTTGCTGCCTCCCTAAGGAACACAGAAAACAGAGGTTGGAGGAAAGGGGTTGTCGTCTTAGTTGAATATAAAGTTTGCTTATGCAGTTTAAGGTCCCTTGCTTTGTTGTGATGACTGTGGCGATAAGCAGCTAAACCAAATCAGCAGAGGTCTGCACTTAAAGTTCTTTTAATTCGGTAACAAAGGAGGATTAGGGCTTTCTCCAGAGATTTTTTTTTCTTTTTTGCTTAGTATACCTTTATTATGATTAGCATGTTTGTCATCAACATGAACTTACTTTTATGGAGGCTCTGAGGTTTACTAATGATGGAAGATGTAGTAAATGTACCTTACGGCAGTGATTTATCATCTGCTCACTTACAATTTAAATCTTGTAATGATGGAGTTGTCTTGGATAAAATGCAGTTTTTTTCAGACCTATGTTGCATAATTTCCCATAACTCTGGATCTTGCATTTTTTCTGTTTTGTTCTCCTGAATCTGGTTTGTGATATGGATTGAGATTTAACTTGAAGGAGTGTTGTGTCTCATTGCAAGATGTCATTAGGAAATATTTACCAGGCAGTCACTGAAGAGGTTAATACAGAAAATGCCTGTATTTTCACAATATTTTGAGATAAGCTAGCTCCTTGCTTGGAATAAAGCTGAGGGTGTATGTTATAGTGAGAGGTCTTTGAAGAAGGAAAGAGGAAGGAGAAAGAGAACGCATTTCTTTTAACACTGTATGTTTTATCTTGTAGGACCCTAGAGTTTTGGACAGCATGCTGCCTTATCTAATATGCTACTATGGCAACCCCCATTCCAGAACTCATGCCTACGGCTGGGAGAGTGAGACTGCCATGGAACAAGCTAGACGGGTGAGGCTTTTCAGTTTTCGTTGTGTATATTTGAGCTCTTGCTCATGAGCTAATTACTGATCTAACTTAAAAGCAACAACAAGAACATCCTAGTAATTGTAGGTTTACTTCCTTGGAGGCTAGAGTTGTCAACTTGATTTCTTCCAATAACTAAAGAGTTTACAATGTAATAGCTATTTATATTGTTATAATATAATTTAGCAACTCAAAAAAGAATACGAGAATGTGATATTAAAGCAATGTAATGCTAGGAAAAAATGACTCGGACAGGAGATTGTTAAATTGTTAAAAAGTAACGGGTAGTATTTGTAATCTTGTACATTCTAGGCTAGCGGGGCTGAGGCTGTTAAGGGAGGCATTGTGCGTATTCCCTGTTTGTTTTAAAAAAAAAAATGTTCATATCTTAAAATACCAAATCATATTTTATTTCTTTTAAACAGCAAGTTGCATCATTAATAGGAGCTGATCCTAGAGAGATTATTTTTACCAGTGGTGCTACTGAATCCAACAATTTAGCAATCAAGGTAGGTGGTTGCTTTAAACAGAGATGCACAGTAAAATTACAATGAAATCTGAAAGAGTTTGGAATTAAAATCCTACTGCTAAAAACTGTTTTATTTGTGGTTCAGAAGTGCTTATAAATAAACATTTCATTCCATCCAGGAAGCTTCCTTAGCCTGATGAAGGATTTTTGAACCCGAAAGCTTGCTTAATAACCATTGTCCAACCATTTGGGTTGGTCTAATAAAAGATATCAAATTCACCCAAGGAACCTTGCCTGCCTATAAATAAACAATGATTCCAGTCGGAGTATTTTGGTTTTATTACATTCTTGGGTAGCCTAACCTGTGACACACAGGAGCAGGCTAATCATGCTATAGAACAGGTGTAGGGAGTGGCCATAGGCTTTATTAGGCTTTCGACTGCTTAGTAGTGAAAAATTCAACTTAATATCTGCCTGAAGTTGCTTATTTAGAGTTAAGATAAGAGAGGAAGAAGCAAATTAAATGATAATCAATGAAAGAGCCTCATGGATGAGAAGAATTCAAAATGCAGAAGAAAGTCAGTTAAGTAAAGTAGGTGAATTTAGGGTCACTTTGGGCTATATTTGTGGTTTTGTACTGGTTAAATCAGGTTTTACTGCAGAGGCAGCTATGTCATTGACTGTCCTTGAGAGAGAACTGGTACATTCAGTTACTAAATTAGAAAGAATGACTTCATTCTCTTTATCATTATATATATTTATTTATTTATTATTATTCATAGAATCATAGAAATGTAGGGCTGGAAGGGACCTCAGGAGGTCACCTAATCTTCTCCCTACTCAAAAGAGAATCAACCCTGACTCCCTGACTACATTATCCCAGCCAATATTTGTCTTATCTTCTCTTAAAAATTTCCAAGGATAAAAATTCTACAACCTCTCTGGGTAGCCTGTTCCAATACTTAACCATCTTCATAGCGAGCAAGTTCTTCCTGATAGCCCATCTAAATTTCCCTTGTTGCAATTTGAGACCATTGCTCCTAAGCCAGTTTTCTGTGTCCTCAAATAATAGCTCTGTCTCTATCCTCTTTATAACTACCCTTCAGGCATTTGAAGACTATAATCAAATTCCCCTTGGTCTTCTATTTTCTAGATCAAATAATCCCAGTTCTTTCAACCTTTCATCTTTCAGCCTTTTACTGTAAGACATGTTTCCAAGATCCCTTTTCATTTCTGTTGCTCTCTGCTTGACTCTTTCTAATATGTCCTCATCTTTCTTGAAGTGCAGTGCCCTGAACTGGGCATTGCACTCCAGGTGAGGTCTCACCTGTGCTAAAGAGAGAGGAAAAATCACTTCCCTTGACTAGCAAGTGACACTCCTGTTAACACGAGTCAGTGTGTTCTTGAGTTGTTGCAAAAACAAAAAACAGCAGTGTTAGCTCGTATTCTGCTTACAGTACACTCGAACAGCAGGTCTTTTGTGCAGTACTGTAGCCTTGCCTGGCATTTCACATTCTATATTTACGCACGCATTTGTTCCACTAAGTGCAGGTCCTTGTATTTCTTTTTATCGAATTTCATTTGATTATTTTTGGACCATTTCTCCAGTTAATCAAGGTAAATTTTAAATGTTAATCCTACCGCCTGGACTGTCCGCAACCTCAGCCAACTTGATGTCATTTTCCAAATCACTAATGAAGAAATTAAACGAAACTGAACCTAGGATGGATCCCTTTGGAACCCCACTTAATACTTCTTCCCAACTAGACTTTGAGTCATTGGATTACTCTTTGAGCACTATTATCAACCTGTTATGTATCTGTCTTGCAGTACTTTTTTGCCCACCTGTGGTTTAAAAGATCCAGCTGCAGGCTGGATCCAGCCCATGGAGGGGCTTTGTTTGGCCCATGATGGGTGTTGCCTGGCCCAGGCACTGTCCGGCTGTGGTGTGTCCTGCCGCCCCCTGAGCACGCAGGGGGCTGGGGCAGTTCTGCAGCTGGACTGCCTTTCTAGGCAGACCAAGCAGCAGCTGCTTCCATCTGCTGCCACCGCTGGCCCCAGCCCTGCAGTACCAGTGGGGACCTGCTCCACAGCCCTGACACAGTGCGCCCTGCATCTACTCCGGACTCACTTGCTCACACTAAACAGTGGCAGCAGCAGTACCGGCTGGGCAGGAACTTGCTCAGCTATGCATGTGTGTACCCCCCC
>NW_005842593.1:169692-170639 GCF_000455745.1 Alligator sinensis | reverse complement strand
CGCATGTGTACACATCCACGCACACCCACCTATACCCCCCACACCTACCTGCACCCCTGCAATATATAAAAGTAAGACTTCATTTTGAGCTATTATGAAATCACCTCTGTATACATGCCACAAACACACACAAATGAGGACAAAAATATTTTTTTAAAATAAAATGAAAATGTGTTATTGTGAATGTTTGATTTTTAGTATATAATTTGTTTGTTTTTTTTTCCACTTGCAAGATGGGAAACCCCCTTCCCAAATGGAGTACTTCTGGGGTGAGGGGAGGGACTTCCAGTAGCAAAGATCAAGGGGTAGGCGGCCGGACTTCTAGTCCCAAGATGGCAACCAGGGGGTGGGGCTACCCTTGTCGGTAAAACTCATTAAGTGGCTCTCCAGCTGATATAATTGCCTGACCCTGTTTTAAGCTGTATTTTTTTAACTTGGTAATGAGAATGTCATGGAGGACAATGTCAAAACGGTTGCTAAAATCAAAGTATGTTCTATTCATTGCCTTCCCTTCACACTCCCGTTTATAGAGCCTGTCCCTTTGTTGTAGAATGAACAGGTTGGTCAGATATGACTTGGTTTTGATGAATCCTTGTTGGCTGTTCTTGATCACCTTGTTCTTCTTCAGGTGCTTAGAAATAGACTCCTTGATGACCTGCTCCATGATGTTTCCAGGTATTGGAATCAGACTGATGGATCTGTAATTTGCTGGATCATCCTCCTTCCCTTTCATAATGATGGATACTATATTTGCCCTTTTCCAGTCATCCAGGGTTTCACCCAACTTCCATGAGTTCTCAATGGCTCTGAAATTACTTTGGCCAATTTCTTCAGTGCCCTAGAATGCCTCCTGCCTGGCTCTGCTGACTTCAGAACATCCATCTCTTAAATTATCTTTAACCTCTTTTTTTCCACAGCTCTAGGCTGCTTAGCTTCTCCGCTACCAT
>NW_005842593.1:167452-169623 GCF_000455745.1 Alligator sinensis | reverse complement strand
TTCCTGCTAACTGCACACATTATTCAGTAGCTGATCTTATTAATGAAGACCAATGTGTATATATAAAAAAAAAAAAAAAAAAGGCATTAAATACTTACGCATTCTTTGCATCATCCATACTTGATTACCCTCTGCATTCAATAAGACTTGCACTTTCCTCAGTCTTCCTCTTATTTCTGACATAGATTGTTTTTTTTGTTATCTTCTGTGTCCCATGCTAGTTGCATCTTAATTTGTGCCTTTGCCTTCTTTCCTTCCTTCTTGCCCATGTGAAACTTTTTATAATCTTCTTTAGGACTATGGCCATGTTTCCAGTTTTTTCGTGGGATTGCTTTCTGACTTTCAACTCATTGAAGAGTTAGGTGTTTACCCAGCCAGTCTTCTGCTACACTTCCTATCCTTTCTTTGCATTGAGACAGCTTGCTTTTGCACCCTTAATATGCCTCCATAAGGTACAACCAGCTCTCTTGATATACTTTTCCCATCAGACTTGTCTCCAAGAGGAGACAAGTCTGCTTTTCTAAAATCTGATGTCCTTATAATCTGATGCCTTCCTTCCTTACTTTCTTTAGCATCTTGAGCCCTGTCTGGTTCATGGTCATTGTCACCCAAGTTACCTTCCACCTTCATATTCTCAGCCAATTTCTCCTTATTTGTGAGTCTCTCCATCAGCTGTACCAGAAAGTCATCTCTGACACTCGAGAATTTGGTGAACTGCCTGTGCAGTTGTATTTCCCGCCAAACAGATGTCACAGAAATTATAAGTCCTTCATGAGAACCAGGTTCTGTTAGTTGGAAACTTCGGTTAGTTGTTTTAAAAAAAAACCAAACAAACCCAACAACCCTGTCCACCCCTTCCTCCTGGTTTTATGGGCTGTAGGAGACATCCACTGAGGGCCAACCTTTGGGGCAAGCATGTCACGAATTAGCCACACCCCTTCCCCAAGTACCACTCTGATCTCTTTCCCCTGCTTAATCTGCTGCTCTGCTTTCTGCCCTATCTTCCACTGTGCTGTCTGCCCCCTCCCTGTTCTGCTGTGCATATGCCACACAGGCTACTTGTGCCGTAGGATAATATCACTCTTGCTGCTGTTCCCTCTGACTTTGTTCCAGAGGCTTTAAGCCCGCCTACCTCCTGAGTTGTATTACACTTCAGAACAAGCATATGTCTCTCTTGCATATAGAGTAACACTTGGATGAGATGGCCTGTTAGGCAAATTTGCCTATCTGCTAGCCTTCTTTGAGATGTTTATTTAGCAAGCTTTTTTAAAGCCTGGCAAGATAACTGGGGATAAAAGCGCAGGTCTACCTATGAATTTTTGCTCTTCAACCTTGACCCCTGGTTCTTGCTGAATTGTCCATTTGCAGGTAAACCAAGATCAGTACTTCTTTGAAACTTAACTTCTTACTTAGGTTACAAAGACTTTCTTCTCTGGCAGGCTTGCCATTTGTTAGAGATTTTTAAAACCTTAAGACTTAGAAAATGTAAGAGTGACTTATTTCTGTTTTCAGGTAATAACAATTCTGTTAATCTTTTAGATCAGTGGTGCTTAAACTCCAGCTCACGGGCCAGATCTGGCCTATGAGGCCATATAATCCTGTCTGTGGGGCTCCCAATGGGTCCAGAAATTTGTAAGTGGGGGAGGGGTGGCAGAATTAATTGTTGCTCCACTGCTGCTAAAGTTCTGGACCTGTAGGGAGCCCTGTAGACCAGATGACATGGCCCTGTGTGCTAGATTGTGGCACATGTTGGGGCCAACATACATAGATTCATAGATGTTAGGGTCAGAAGGGACCTCTATAGATCATCGAGTCCGACCCCCTGCATAAGCAGGAAAAAGTGCTGGGTCTAGATGACCCCAGCTAGATACTCATCTAACCTCCTCTTGAAGACCCCCAGGGTAGGGGAGAGCACCACCTCCCTTGGGAGCCCGTTCCAGACCCTGGCCACTTGAACTGTGAAGAAGTTCTTCCTAATGTCCAATCTAAATCTGCTCTCTGCTAGCTTGTGGCCATTATTTCTTGTAACCCCCGGGGGCGCCTTGGTGAATAAATACTCACCAATTCCCTTCTGTGCCCCTGTGATGAACTTATAGGCAGCCACAAGGTCGCCTCTCAACCTTCTCTTGCGGAGGCTGAAAAGGTCCAGTTTCTCTAGTCTCTCCTCGTAG
>NW_005842593.1:163610-165571 GCF_000455745.1 Alligator sinensis | reverse complement strand
GGTAGTTTAGGTCCCCCATGACTACCGCCTCTTTAGCTTTTATGGTCTCCGAGAGTTGCCTCAGGAGCCCCGAATCTCTTTCTTCCCCTTGATGTGGGGGTCTGTAGCAGACCCCTACCACCAAATCCCTTTCTCCTTGTCCCCCATGTAGCCTAACCCACAATCCGTCTACTTCCTCATCCTTGGATTCTGTCTTGATGAGGGTTGACGTATATTGCTCACTGACATAGAGCGCAACCCCTCCCCCTTTTTTCCCCACCCTGTCCTTTCTGTACAATCTATACCCCTCAATCTGTACTGCCCAGTCGTGGGGTGAATCCCACCAGGTTTCCGTTAGCCCCACTAAGTCATAGGTGTTTAGTGCAAGCAGGAGTTTGTTGTTCATCCTGCTTGTTCCCCATGCTCCTAGCATTAGTATATAGGCACTTGAGCCCTGCAACTGGTGTCTTTGCTGCCCCGCCGCTCTGAGTCCCCAGGGGCCCTTTGTTTCTTACCTTCTCGTTACTTACCTGTGTCATAGTGCTGGCCTCCCCATGGCTTTCAGGTTCCCAATGCTCTCTATGCAATACGGGGTTACTCCAGGGCTGGAGGTGGTATATGGGGTCTGGCTGGTGCACCAGATTGCACCCACGGACTGATCCCATGCTAGATCAGACCCATGGATTGACCTTGTCTGCAGGATCCAGCCTGTGGATTGGCCCTGTGCGACTCATGCGGCCCATGGGGCCACATGGCTGTGTGCCAAAATAAATCACTGTTTTAGGTTAATGAGCATTTTATTATTTTTAATCAGTGGTTAACATGACTTATCTAGATGGTATTATCTGTTAAGAAGCAGTTAAATTTACGTGGTGCTGGCAGCAATTGTGAAGAACAAGATGTTCTTTTAACACAAATAATATTTTTATATGCACATATATATGAATATGATCAAGTAAATAATTGGAAAAGGGTGGTGAGGTGGTTTGTTGGTTAGGAAGGCTGGATTATTTCCTCGCTGCCTTTAATAAGTAAAATTTATTAGAGAGTCATGACTTATTCTCCTTAGATTTCTTACTATGTATTAACCAAGGGATGTCAAACTCACACTGTCCCCTGGGGTGGATCTTGACCATGGGGTTCTTCACAGGACTGATCTGGACTCAGTGCTGGGGCAAGCTGACACCCCTGCAGTAGCCCTTTCACACTGCCATGTTGTGGAAGCTTCTCTTTGCTCAGTATCTTGTTACTTCAGATTTATATACAATTATTCTTTTACATCTATTTCATCTCAATGTTATTGTTCCTTTACTGTGTACCACAGGGTGTAGCAAGATTCTATAAATCCAGAAAGAAACATATCATTACAACCCAAACAGAGCACAAGTGTGTGTTGGATTCTTGCCGTTCCCTGGAAGCTGAAGGCTTTCGGGTCACGTACTTGCCTGTTAAAAGAAATGGACTCATAGATTTAAAGGTAAGTTGCTTGTGGTTAAAATAGTAGCAAACCTGTGAAAAATCTTCACAGCAAGTTGTTATGTATAAGACAACCTTGAAAAAGACAACACTGTCAGTAATCTTTTCCTAAGTATGATAAGACAGAAGAATGAAAGTTGCACACAACTCACGTTTTTAAGAGCCACTTTGACAAGAGATGTTTCTCTCCATCCTGATTTGTTTTCTTAATAGAGTTGATATAACTAACAGATAGAAAAGAGGGGTATTGTGGTAGATTGGTAGTACTGGAATAGTTCTAAATCCAAATTTTCTTAAAAAGAGCAAAACCATTCTGTAAAGCCTGGGTTCCGAGTATGTAGAGTGTATTTCATGTGTAGTTTATTGTAGTTTATGAACTTTAAGGGAGGTTTTGGAGCACATTAAAGATTAAAAAAAAAAAGGTAAGTTATGTTCTCTTAACCCCTTTTTAAAAATATACTAAAACAGCATGAAGTTTGAAATTAAAGAGCTACACCCATTTGCTT
>NW_005842593.1:149268-163600 GCF_000455745.1 Alligator sinensis | reverse complement strand
AGTGTAAAACATTTAAAACATTCTGTGTTTATGCTTGTACTAGCCAATTGCCCATCAAGAATGGTAAAGAAATATCTGCCCTTCTGATATAATCATTCTCTTTTCTCAAGGTTGTTTTCTGTTGCTCTTGTCACTTCTGTAACAGAGAAGCTGGCAGTCTTTTCAGAGACAGAGAAAGTGATCTGACTTTTTTTTTCTCCCTTTCCTTAGTTGGTGATTGCCTCTTGCCTAGGAATGAAGCAAAGCTCAAATAATTCCTGCTAGGCTAAGATGCTTTCTTCATCTTGAAGGTTACACTCAATCAGGGATGCCTTTGAGTTTGCCTTCAAGTTAATTTTTTATGGCTTCCTTCTTTTGCTTAATTTAGAGTTCAATCCTTGAGCCACATATCCATCCACAGAAGTTGCAGGTCTTTCTGCAGTGGAGGGTAGACTGTATGCTGAGATTCCTCTGTTCCTTTCTCTGTCTCTTCTCTGCTTCAAGAACCAGGATGACTGTCAAAAAAAATGGAGAAGGGAGTTGGAGTGATAACATGTCATCCAACTGAGATCAAGCAAGGACAAGTGGATCTGTTTCTGATCTGCTACAAAGAATGGTCTGAGTTATCTGGTCATGGAGAAACCTCAGAATCATGATGTACTTTCAAGACATCCACATCTGGCCAGTACTTTCTACAAGGCTTTGCAATTGATGGAATCAAAGGCCTTGGTAAGGTCAGTGAAGGCCATATACAGACCCTGATGTTGTTCCCAACATTTTTCTTGGACTTGACAGGCAACAGAGATCATGTTAATTGCCCCATGGGATAGTCTGAAACCACACTGAGATTCTGGCAGGATTTCCTCAGTATGAGATAGAAGATGGTTGAGGAGGATGCAGGAGAAGATCTTCCCTGTTGTGGAGCTATCCCTCAATAGTTCCCACACACAGTTTCCTTTCTTGAAGGTTGTCACAGTGTTGGCATTCCCCAGGTCCCTAGGGATTTTTTCATTGTTTCATATTTGAAGAGTGGTGTCTCAGTACCAGTTCCTTACTGCCAGCCTTGTAGATTTCAGCAGTATTGGCACTGGATTCAGAACCCAGCCCCGATACCTTGCTTCAGGCAAGCACAACCTTCAAACTGACAACTCGTCCAGTTGATAATAGGCAAATTTTATTGATACGCAGTGGTAGGATATAAGAACAATGCAGGCAAAGCAAGCAAGATAATTACAACATACTTTACCCAAATTCCCCAGTGCCCAGAATATACACAAGGCGTGCGATCCAGCCAACCGCTATGTAAATGCCAGCTTGAGGTTCTTTGCTTGAATGTCCGACATTAGCAACCTTGGAAGTTGGGAGCTGATGCCAACTGCCAACTTGTTTATTTTGAAAACTCCTCTTTTTGTATTCTTTCTCTTCCGATGACTCTTCATCTTTGGGCATCGTTAATTGGTCTTCCTGTGGCTGCTATACTGTTCACATTCTGTCTTGTCAGCCAAAGTCCTATTTTCATAAATCTATTGCATGCACACATGCTAATTTGGGTTTTTCCAGTGTCCTCCTAATTTGGTCTGTTTCCCCAAAACTGGAAAGACCAAAGGCTTTTGCAAGTGGGCACTTGAGCCCTGGAGCCAGGCCTATCTCTATTATGAAAATAAAGTTTGGAAACTGTGAAACTGTGAGACAAAACAGGCTATTAGAAATCAATTAACCCTTGCTGTTGCCTTAGACCATTGTTCTAATACAATATCTATTTTACCTACAAGCCAATTTCTAAAAGCAAACCTCTACATACCATTTTTTAGCCATCAAGTAGGTATGCCATCTGGTCCAGTAGCCTTGTTCTGGGCTTCCTTGATGGCATGCCAGACTTCTAGAATAGGAGAATTGGTGAAGGATCCCCTTTCAGGGTGTTGGGGGATGGACTTGGTGGTGGTATCTGTCATGGCTGTCTCATGGTTCAGGAGTTCCTCAAAGTGCTCTTTGCATGTCAGCTGGAGTGTGCAACAGTGTCATCTGGCTTGCAGGGCTGCCAGTGGGTCAGAAATTTGGCAGTGAGGCAAACAGTAGCTGCTGTATCTCCTTGAGCCATAGCAATTAGTGCTGCCACCACTTGCCCTACCACCAAATTTCTGGCCTTGGGTGACATTGCCCTGTGCTCGCAGATCTGATCTGTGGATTGGCCTCATGCTTCCAGATCCAGCCCTGTGGAGCCACATGAGTTTGACACACCTGCCTTTATCCTCTGAGCTAGTTACTTTTTCAAAGGAGATCAGATTTGTTTGGCATGATTTGTCTCTAGCAAATCCATGCTGCCTACTTGTGATCAGTCTTTCTTTCTTAAGTTGCTTAGAAATGGATCTCTGTATGGTATAATCCAGTAATTTAACAGGTCTTGGGTTGAAGCTAACCAGTCTGTAATTCCCTGGGTCGTCTTTTTTGTTTTGTTTTGTTTTTTTAAAGACAGGCCCCGTTTTGGTCATTTTTCTAGTTCTTCTAGCACCCTGCCTGTCTTGCACAACTTGGTAAATATAATGCCTCTTCTGCCAGTTTCTTCAGTACCCTAGGATAAAGTTCATTAGGCCTTGGTGACCTGAATTCATTCAAACCAATCAGGTTGTCTGATGGTTTCTTTCTTTACTGTAATCCTTCTTGGATGGCCAGTTGCATCTTTTTTTTTTCTTTTTTTCATTAGGACTATCAAAGTTGAACAGCTCTACCTTCTTTGCATCTTCTGTTAAGAGCTTACCTTGGCTATTTAGCAGTGTACCCACAACTTCCTTGGTCGTCTTTTTCTGACTAGTGTATTTATAGAACCTTTTTTGGGTGGTGGTGTTCTTAGCTTCCATGACCAATTGTAGCTTATTTTTACTACCCATTTTACCTCCTAGCTGGAGAGTACCGCCACTACATACCAGTGTGGCAGTGTTGAAGCTGTCCCTCAGGATGGCTACATCTGGAGTACTGTCTCCAGTTTTGAGCCCCCCACTAGTGAAAGAATGTGAACAAACTGGAGAGAGTCAGGTGAAGAGCAACAAAAATGGTTGTGGGGCTGGGGCGCACGACTTCTGAGGTGAGACTGAGGGAACTGGGCTTATTTAGTTTGGAGAAAAGAAGACAGGGAATTTAATAGCAGCCTTCAACTACTTGATGGGTGGTTCTGAAGAAAATGGAGCTAGACTCTTTTCAGTAGTGGCAGATAACAGAATAAGGAGCAAATTGCAGCAAGGAAAGATTAGGTTGGATATTAGGAAAAACTTTCTCACTGGGAGGGTAGTAAAACACTAGAACAGGTTACCCAGAGAGATTGTGTACTCTCCATCTTTAGAGGTTTTCAAGACACAACTAGGCAAAGCCTTGGCTGGGATGATCTAGTTGGGGATGGTCCTACTTTGAGCAGGGGGTAGACTAGGTGACCTCCTGAGGTCCTTTCCCACCCTAATTTTCTATCATTCTGTGTGTGGCAGGGGCCTGTACGTCAGTCTGTGGCCGAAACACTCCATAATTGAAACATTTCAAATGTTACATCTGTCAGTAAGTGTAATGGAGATTTAAGCCAACATTTCCAATAGTATATCGCTTGTACTGCAGATAACTTAAAGGACTTAATATTAAATCTTATAAAAACATCCTGGCAAAGCTAAAGCTAAGGAATAGAAAGGTTTTGCTTGTGCTTTTAGTCAAAATTTCTATCTGTGTTGAATGTTTTCACCAGGAATTAGAGAATGCATTCCAACCAGACACAAGCTTGGTGTCCATAATGACTGTGAATAATGAAATAGGAGTAAAGCAGCCTGTTTGTGACATTGGTAAGTAAGCATTGGCTGCCATCAACCTGACATAGATGTTTCTGACTTGAAAAATCAAAGCCTCTGCTTAATGTTTCTTAATAGCTAGAAAAGGTATGTTGATGTAAAATACTGTATTTATTAGCACACCTCTTCCTTCCCCCAATTAGACTTCCAATATTGTTGTGTGTGTCTTAAGCAGGGAAGCTGACTTTTTGCCCAGAATAGCAGCAGTGGCATTTCTACTCAAGCAGCATTGAGGGAGCCAGTTGACTTCATGGTTCATTAGACTATACTTGATCCATGCTTGTCACTCAACAATTGCTTGTCACTCAACAGGTGTTACTGTTCTCCTTTTTAATGAAATGGGTGTTCCACGATTCAGGCTATCCTTTTTTTGTGAGCTTTGCTGAATAATTTGCAATTTAGCTACTCCTTGTCTCTCTGTCTTTCTAGTTCCCAACCCTGCAGACCATTTTTACCCTTTTTTTTCAAAATCCCAGATCCGCTTGTGGAGTCCAGTCTTCAGTAGCAGCTAGTTTCAGCTTTTGGCAGACCAGCCAAGAGCTGCTGACAGGTCAGCTGTGAAAGAGTTAAAACTGTAGCTTTTGCCTGAGCAGGAAAGGGAGGGTGAGTGAGGCTGAAAATTAGGTTCTGTCTCTGCTTTATCAGGCTGTAACTCTTTTTACGCTTCAGGCACATCATCTGAAATACATAGGCATTAGATTCATTAAGTATTGCTTTGGCTTCTTTCTTGCTTTTATGTTCTTATTACAGGTCAGATTTGCCGCTCGCATAAGGTGTTCTTCCACACGGATGCTGCACAGGCAATTGGTAAAGTTCCTGTGGATGTCAATGATATGAAAATTGATCTAATGAGCATAAGTGGTCATAAAATCTATGGTCCAAAAGGTAATGTGATGTGATGAAGTGGTTAATATTAGAACATCTCTTTGTAATTCCACAGCTTCCATCATACATACACACACAGTTTCTGGAAATGTTTCCAGTTCTCCCTAGTGGAGATTAGAGTGGATTAGTGAAACAAAAATCACATGCCAAAACATTAGTTTTGTGGCGATAGATCCTAATTAAACTGTTTTGAAAGGAGACTTCTAGAAGATCTGAAATGGCTCTGCTGTTATAAGTGTTTTGTAGAAACACAATATGGTAGGGCAGTTCATATTCTATGTTCTCCTCATAATCTCTTTGTAATCATCCCAAATGTTGCTGGCACCAAGGACATCCACAAGTGATTGAAGGATTTATATTCACCTGGTGTTCTTAGATGTCTCCAGCTTCAGTCTTTGTTTTCATTTTCTGCCTTTTATTGTAGAATGCAGTTTACTTACTGTATATTTTAAACACTTTTTAGAAGTAATTTTTTTTTACTCAGTGGAAATCTTCATTCTGAGACTTGACATTGTTTCCTTAAAATTTTATCCTTCTGCAACCCTAGATAAAACTGACAACAGTATTTATTGACCAGAGAAGTCGGTATGGCTGTCTGTTGCCAATTCTAGAATGCCACACACACTTCCCGCTTGACTGGCTTCCCAGTTGAAGCGTCCTAAATGTTTCTTCTGTTGAAAGTATAGTGTTACTTAACGGATGGTACAGAGAATTAAGCGGATCTCAGGCAGTACCTGCATTTTTCTTAGGAGTAATTATGCCGTATTAAAAATTCTTGGCACGTTCATTGCATTTTTGGACCTTCCAAGGTTTTCAGCAGCATCTCAGTTCCATCCTGTGTGACTTCATTAATTAATATCTTGATCAAGAAAATGGTAGAGTGCCTGAACCAAAGCCAGAGCAAATAATACAATATACTGGGTTATGTTTCTTAAGCGGAAGCTGAGACATTTGATGTTTCTGTGATGGTGACGAGAGCTCGGTGTGCACTTGTGGAATGGGCAATGCAAGATTGAGTCTTTAAGAGATTGTTCATGCTGCTGCTTGTAAACTCTGTTCAAGAATTCTGCCAGGATATCGTCCTCTGTGTGAACTTTCTGGAGGGCTGAAGAATGTATCTTGGGGAAACATCATCTAGTCCCAAAAATCTTGGGAGAAGGGCAGGCAGGTTCCACTCCAGCTAGAGAAAAACAGTGAGCAACCTTTGTTATTGCAGTTATGAAGGTCTGTCTTTTCTATGTGACTATTTATTCATTCAGAAAGGTAAACTGAGGTGTAGAAAAAGCCTTTCAAAGGTGTTTTGTCCGATTTGCTGACTGGAGCTTGGTGCAACTGATGAGCTGTCCATAAAAACAGAAGGGGAGAAAACCTCAGAGAAGACTGTTGTTTTGCAAAGTCAGGGAACTATGAGTGAGCAAGTGATGGATTTAAGAAAATAATAGCTACACGAGTAGAATTCCTTGTGGTGGGACAACATTAGAGATAAACAAGCCAAGCAGATGATGCCACAACAGCACAGGCAACAAAAATCTAGCTAACCTAAAGGCTTCTCTGTTCCAGACCCTCAGAACTCTCCATGAGGAGCAAGGAATAAGGCTAATAGTCAAAGCTTTCTAGAATTTGTGTATTATACTTCTCACTAGATATGGAGCCAAGTGGGCAATTTCTGTCAAGTATCTTGTAGTAATTTCCCGTGCAGTAATTCTATGCATGTACTGAATATGTCCATCTTCTTCCTTTTGTTTTCAAGGGGTTGGAGCCATTTATGTTCGTCGTCGGCCCAGGGTAAGACTGGAACCCTTACAGAGCGGAGGAGGCCAGGAGAGAGGAATGCGGTCTGGGACTGTACCTACTCCTCTAGCAGTTGGCCTTGGGGCCGCATGTGAAGTGGCACAGCAAGAGATGGAGGTATATGGTATAACAATTCTGTTATACATTTTTATATAGGTGGTTAGCTGTGTCACTCTGAAGACATGCAGAAAGCCAGAGTACAGTACCTTAGAGAGTAACTGGCTCAGAGAGGTACTGACTTTTGTGGGCAACAGGTCCATTCTTAGCATCTGTCAAAGTAGATTGTTGCCAGTCCATCCCTAGCATGTGATGAAGTAGGTTGTGGCTACAAAAGTTAATGCCTCACTGAACCATGTAGTCTCTAAGGTGCTACCCTGTCTTACTTCCTGCTTTTCTGCATGTGATCCAAGCAGGGTGTACTTACACCTTTTATGGGTGTCCTTCAGCCCCAAACCTCCCTGCAGTCTGCTGCTTGATCACCAGGGATCCTGGTTTTCTCTATTTAAAAAAAATCCTAAATTCTCTAATTAAAAACACCAACATCAGCGTTTTTCCTCAATTAAAATGAAACCCCACTATATGTAGGTGTGTACGTGTGCGTGTGTGTGTGTATCCATTTAATACAATATTTTTTATTTTTTCCAGTTTTAAAGCAAAATGGAAGCCTGTCAGTATCTCAATAATTATAATAACATAAATTCTAAATACCTGTGTATTTTGGTGCTTGATTTTGGTTTTTTTTATCACCAGAAATCAGAGCTCCCTTTTGCTCACCAAGACATGGGTGCAGCTGTCCCCACTGTTTTGTGGCACTAAGCAGCCCTGATATGCTGGTGCCCTGCTCCTGCCAACAGCACTGCCCCTCGCTCCTGACCCACAGCCTCCTCTGGCCCACTGCAAGGGGCAGGTCAGGGCTGTGGAGAGCTATTGGCACCTCAACTGGCCTAGAGGCAGGGCCAGAGCCTAAAAGAGGCTGAAGGTCCCCTCAATGTGGGGGACATCACTGTCAAGAGAGGATAGGTGTTTAACCAGCCAGCATGCTGGAATGATGGAGGCTGAAGCCCAGCGTCCTGATGGAAGGAATCTTATAAGGGAGTTAAAGAGATGGGGGCCAGTGACTGAGGGCAGGTTTTGAGATGGAGGGTGCAACAGAGTGACCAGGAGTGAGTAGCCCAGGGAAAACATCCAGGAGCTCAGCAAGGGGAGGAAAGTCCAGGGCAGGTAGGCCTGCAGTTAGTCCTGGAGAATGACCTAAAACTACACCTTGCTGGGGTTAGATGGTGTGGTGGGGCTGTCTGTGGCAGGACAGTCCCCAGGAAATGCCACACCAGTGTTTCCCTAGTGAAAGGCAAGTATGGAGCACCAGAAAGCCTCAGCCCCTGCTGCCTTGTATGTGACCCTGTGGAGGGGAAAGGCTAGGGGAGCACACCCTCAAAGAAAAGCATCAGGCTTGGGCAACAACACTGGGGCCAGGAGGGCCTGCGGCCCAGGGCCTGAGAAAGCGAGCCTTGGGTGGCAACACGGGCCAGGAGGGCCCAAGGCCCAATGCCTGAATAAGAGTGAGGCCTAGTGGAGAGGCCTGAATAAGAGAGGCCAAGAGGGAGGTCCAGGTACATTGACAGACACCTGAGGCTTAAGTGGGCCATAGCCTGAGGTAGGGGTCCAGGTATGTCAGCAGACACCTGAGGCCTGAGTGGGCTGAAGGCCAAGAATGGAGTCCAAGCATGTCAACAGACACCTGATGCCCAAGGGGCGCAAAGCCCAAAGGCACAATGAGAGGGTGGAGTAGTGGCCCCAGTGAGGGGGCAAAGTGTGAGGGGCAAGGAGCCTAATGAGAGGCAAAGAACCTAGAGAGGTGGCACAAGTAGAGGCCTCAGAGTAGGGGCATATGGCCCAGCTATGTCTAAGGACACGTGAGGCCAAGTTGGGTCAGAGGCTGGGCCTAGGTATGCCTAAGGATGCCTGAGGCCAAGTTTGGGCCAGTGACTGAATGCTGCCCAGCAACGGGGCTGGGGAAGTTGGAAGTAATTTCTGGATGCCATCCACAAGTCATGGTAAAGGGGAGGTCGGAGCCATGTATTAGGCCCTTGGCATCAGGGCATTAAATAGGCAGCCTCCTGCATTTTCCATCTGTTTGTTTTTTCCAATACATCAAGGCGAGACAGACAAGTCAGGGCAGACTGCCCTAGACAGGTGGGCGGACCGACATTATGACTGGTCTCTGTCACAGTGTGCATATGACTGTATGCAATGGCTCTTTGTTTATTAGGGGTGCACCAATAGAGATTTTGAGGGCTGAGACCAATAGCTGATTTTTAAGGAGGCATATCAGCCAATACTGATCTGATTTCTGATACAGATGCATGCAGCTGGTAAGTCTGTTATGGTGGATGGGGAGAGGAAGCGGGGAGAAAAGTTTGGGGGCGCAGATCAGTGCCCACCACAGTGAGGGAGGAATGGGGCTGGAGTAGGGAGTGCCCAGCTGGGGCAGGTTGGAGCACTGGACAGAGCCACGGCTCCTCTGGGAGGTATGGTGGGGTGGCTCCTGCTGCTGTGTTCACTTCAGGAGGGCACGGAGGGGTGAGGGCGGGTCCCCAGATACGCACAGGGGAAGGGCTGCAGCTGCAGGCTGGTCCTGGAGCCGGAGTGCAGTCTTCCCAGTGCGTGGGGAGGGGGTTGGGCTGGGGCTGTGCTTGGGGTGGACAGTGGTGGTGCTGGGATGGGGGTTATGGAGGGGGCTGCAGCCACCCCAAATTTTGCCACAGCCCCCTCATAACCCCTCTCCCAGCACTGCCACCATCCACCCCAAGCACAGCCCCCACATGCCAGGAGCACAGCCCTGAGCGTTGCCCCGCAGCCCTGAGCACAGCCCTCATGTGTGGGAAGAGCCCAGTGCAGCCTCAGCCGTCAGCTGTAGCCAATCCCACCCCCCAGCGTAGATCTGGGGGCACAGATCCCCCTCTCTCCCCTCCCATGCCCTCCTGGGGCATGCACAGCAGCAGGAGCCACCCCCCACCCCTGTCCCATGTGCCCAGGGTGAGCCACAGCTCCATCCTGTGCCCATCCCACCCTGGCTGGGCAGCAGCAACCCCAGCTCCTGCCCCACTCCCTACCTCACCGCCAGGGGGTGTTGATCTGCCTCCACGCCCCTTTCCTTCTACTACAACAGACTTACAAGCTGCTGGGCTGTACCTCCTTGCTATCTGCATGCTGCGCTGTGGCTGCACATATACATGGGCATTTATCTGCCAAATCATGTCACAGTCACATCAGGCCGATTTCTGATGCAATCAATTTACTTTATATTGGTGCCAATCCGATGTCAGACCGATGTATTGGTGTACCTCTATTGTTTATGCATAAACAGTTCAGTTTTTATATTACATAAACAGTACAAAGTAGACATATGGGCAAAATTTTCAAATGCACCTAAATCCTGGTTTCAAAAGTGATGTAGAAGCTCAGTTTCATAGAAAGTCAGTAGAACTTAAATGACTTACTTCGAAAAAATTTATACATGCACTAAAACAGTGGGGGCTGACCTTTTTGGCAGGTGTTACCCATTAACCTCACATCCTCCCTGAGTGCCACTCCAGTCCCCTTTCTCTTCCCAATCTGCTGCCCTGCTTCCTGCCCTATCTGCTGCTGTGCTGCCTGTCTCCTCTCTGATCTGCATGCCTCTTGCAGGGGCTGCCTGTGCCACTTGTGACATGTGCTGCAGGTTGGCCACCCTTGTTCTAAAATATATCGCCATTCATGAATGCCATGGCCTATTCAAAATAGCAGAGTATTTAGTTTGCCCCTCAAAAAAAAAAAATCCTGATTGCATCCAAGCTCAACTCACTGGGTGCATCTACATGAGACGCTAACTGTGCAGTAGCTTAATAATATTGCACAGTACAGCATCATAGCATGGACAGTGCTAATGCGCTGCTCCGCAGTAGCATCACTAAAAAGGCATTCGCTGGCGCTGTTGCACAGTAACTCCAGTTGTGCATTTATTTAGTACTTAATTATACAAGTACTATATTAAATGTGTAGTAACTACTGCACATTTTAATGAACGTGTAGATGCGCCCACTGAGGCTTAAGTCACACCAGTGCTGTTGGGTTATTAATCTCAATTGAGGTTTTTGTTCCAAGTTAGTAAAATACTACTTAATGTGTTTGCTATACTTAGATGATATGTCTCTTTGCTCTTTTCCCACATGCAGTATTTTGTAAATCAAAGGGGAATACAAGAAGACTGTATGGCAACAAAAAGGATATGCTTGTAGGTGCAAAAAAGCACTGCTGAGATGCTGTGCCCACTCTGCATGAGCTAGTTCATATACTGGAAGCTGCACATACTAGTAGCTGCATTAAAATTGCACTGCATATGATGATAAGCCCTGAGCCAGACTTATTAAAAAAATTAGTCTCAAATGGCTGGTGACTCTGTGCAATACGTAAAAGAGTGAAAGTTGTGTCCACTTGCCATATACTGATCTCTCTTCCTGTTTCTTTTATTAGTATGACCATAAACGAATCTCTTTATTGGCAAACCAACTAGTTACAAAAATAATGAAAGAAATTCCTGATGTGGTTATGAATGGAGATCCAGAACATCGCTATCCAGGTAAAAGTAGCAGAAATCTGATATTTTCTAGAGTTATAGAATCTACCAATACTTGCAGACTGCTTTATTTTTCATTTTGTTTCTTTTTTAAAAGCATCTGTCCCTAGTGGTTGTGCAGAAAACTTTCTAGGAGTAATATAATATGGTCAGTGCTGGAACATCTTCCTCAGATTGTAGACGGTCTTATACTTTAGGTCTGAGATCTGTAAAATGCCCCATTCATTTTCAATTTCACTGCTGCTCATTTTAACAATAATGTTATTTCTCTGGAAGCACTGGTGAATATGTGAGGTGGCTGGCTGCTTGTTAAAGGTTATTGAAATAGGAATTTGTATTTCAAGCCCTGCATTGAAAAGGGTTCGTGTCCTTAGAGCTAAATCCCCGGAACATCTCTCCTTTCATAGTTGCCAAAGCTCTTGCTACCTTTTATCCTGTTAAGGGAAAATTGGATGCTTCCTACCAGTTTCCCAGGTGCAGTTACAACCTATCAATATAAAAATCTATTTCAATTTGAAAATTTGGTGGCAAGATAAGATTGATGTAAAATGTGAGGAGCCGGGATTTGTGTTGCATTTAATACCAGAAGAAATAACCAAAAGCAGAGAGAGGTTATGTGCTCTTATTAAGCAGAAACTACTATAGGAACGTCAAGTCACTTCAGCAAGTAAAGGTGTCAGGTCTAGTGAGCTGCTGAGTCCTAGACCCAAATCTCTTGGATCTATATCCTGTTTTACAGATTCAGACCAAATGACTGAAATATACATACACTAGGGAAATCACTGCAGTTAGAAAAGGGAAGATAAATGCTCTCACAGTCCAAGGAGTTGTTCCACAAATGCTACCAGGATTCCTCAGCCTTTTGTGCTCCTCAGAAGAAATCTGAAAGATATGCAGGCCCTTGAGCTTCTGCATGCACTGTACTGAATCTACATCTGTATGCAAGGAATCCTGTGAAGATTGGGTCAGTGCTATATAGTAGAGGACCCCCTCCCCACCCAGCAGAGAGCCTGGGGCTCTTGGTCACTTCAAGAGAGCAAGAGCTCAGGCACAGCCCTAAAGGGAAGACGGGGCACAGCTGCAGCTGGGTTGACGTGACAACTAGATAATGAAAATAATTAGGGGTCACCTGACTGGAAGGGGAGAGGCCTAGAGAGAGATAAGGCAGCCCCAGAGACAGGCAATGCAGGCTGGCCTGGAACCTGAATAGGGAAGAGCTCTGCAGGGGTACTTGTGGCCGTGAGCCATACTGGGAGCAGGCCAGGCATGGAGACAGCATGAGAAGAAGCTGAGGCCTAGCCATGCTTATAGACCCAGGATTGGGGTAGGACTTTGTTATAGCCAGGGCTTGTGTTTTGATTTCTGTTTGACTTGGTGCCTGGGGGCAGACCAGAAGGGTCTGGCATGTAGGGGGGACTAGGTACCTGCAGCTTTGTCTGTTGCCTGGGGG
Organism: Alligator sinensis; assembly: GCF_000455745.1. NCBI lineage: Eukaryota > Metazoa > Chordata > Crocodylia > Alligatoridae > Alligator > Alligator sinensis. Next base: position 151,059 of record NW_005842593.1, on the reverse strand, counting down.
GACTAAGAGGGTCTGGTGCCCGTGGGGGACTAGATACTGAAAGGAAGACAAGGTGGTGTGAGGGGTGGCCTGGAGGTCCCACAGCAGCTGGGGGGTGAAGAGGGGGTGCTACTGATCCTTGAATGCCCGGAGGGGTGATCTTGTAGCACCCGAGAGGGGTGATCTTATAGTGCCTGCAGGGGGTGGGGAGGTGGTGCACGCTCAGAGGTGCAATTCTATAGAGTCCAAGAGGGAAAATTTTTCTGTTAATGCCAAAGAGGCACAGACTGGGGGCCAGTGGGCCCAAAAGCCTAGGAAGGACCGGACTTGGATTGGGGGCCAGAAGGGCCTGAGCCTGAGAAGGGCAAAGCTTGAGGCCAGGGAACCGAGCACTTGAGAATGATGGAGACTGAGGTCAGAGGGCCCAGAGACAAAGGCCTTGGAAGGCAAGACAAGAAGCTGAGAAGCCCAAAACTTGGTTTGGTCAGTGAATTAGAGCTAGAGGGGTCAGCAAGAGGAAAAGGGCAGAAGCTGAGAAGGCTGAAACCCAATCCTGGAATGAGGACAGGCTTGCTCTAAGACCTGCAGGCAGCCTCTCTCCTAATGAATCTTCACATCAAAGGCATGGTGGGTGAGTAAAGGTGGGAGACCCTAGAGTTGGAGTCAGGGCAGAAACTGCGTGGCCACCTGGGGGGGGATCATGGCTGCCCCTGGAACACAATCCTGTCACACATCCCCACACTGCAAGCCCCAAATAAGCCTCCCTGCGTGGGACAGGATTGTCCTTGAGTTCAGCTGACACCATTTTCTTAACTACAGGCTGCATCAATTTATCTTTTGCTTATGTGGAAGGGGAGAGTCTGCTGATGGCTCTGAAAGATGTGGCTCTGTCTTCAGGAAGGTAGGTGAGATACTGGATGCAGAAAAGGAAGCTTATGATAAATTACTCCCGGGAGGGGAAAGCCACCTACTGTTTGAATTGCAGACCTGGGAAAGGCGCTTCCATGACTTGCTCTTGCATTTCTTGAGTTAGTTTGCGAAGCATCTATACCATTTCTCTCTAAAAATGTTCTTTTGGGATTCTAGATTGAACCTGATCAGCAGGGATCCAGGTTTTCAGTTTCCCATGGGAACATGGAGAAAACCACAGATTTCCCATCTTTATCAGAGAAAATGCAATTTTCCCTTTTAGCAGAGAAACCTGTGGGTTTCCCACTTGCAAAGAGCTCTGCAGACTGGCACAGTTCCAGTCTGCAAGAGCTGATTGCAAAAGGGTTGGGAAACCCCCAGCCCTGCCCTGAGGGGAGGAAGGGTGAGATCTGAGGCTTTTAGTCAGTCCCAAGGCTTACCTATAGCTCACTTTCCTTCTGGAGCCTGTAATGTTAGGTAAGTGGGGCTTGCAGGGAGCTGGGGGTGTTGTGGGGCAGGGCTGGGGGGAAGATGGCTGGAGGCTGAGCTGGCTGAGGGAGTGGGGAGGTGTTGGTAAATGACACGGAGTGCCCGATTGGCTGCACATGGACCGCAGCAGCGCTATCGGCCTGACCAGGCTCAGTGCCTCCATCCTTCCCTTAAGAGCCCATAGCACCACTTGCAGTCCTTGCATAGCTAGCCGGACACTGGCCAGGAGCAGGGAGGTGTTGGTGAGAGATATGGAGTGCCTGACCAGCTGCACATAGACCGTGAGCGGCACTATGGCCCTTAAGGGAAACCATGTATGGAGGTCCGGGGAGGGCTGTGGGGGGCCTTTAATTTTAATTACAGATTTTGGGGGTTTTATCAGAGAATTTTGGGGGGGGGGGGGGGGGTTTTTTT
>NW_005842593.1:135473-149237 GCF_000455745.1 Alligator sinensis | reverse complement strand
TATTTTATTTATTTATTTTTTTTTTTTTACCAGGGAAAACCAGGATCCCTGCTGATCAGTTGACAAGTAAAAAAGTAGTTTTTCCTAACTGTCAGTCTCATAGGCTCAGTTAAAAATCTAAGAGCCCTTCTTGACTGTGTTGTACATCATCATTGGTATAAAGATTCTCAATCCAAATGTGCCCCCAGTTGGACCAGTGCAACCTCTGGGCTTCAATAGGATTTCATATAACTAACAGCATAACTGTAACATGTTGGGGTTAGACAGGTATCTTCACAAACTATGCAGGTTCCTATGTCTGATGCATAAGCAAGATGAGAATCCAGTACACTCCCAGAGCTGTGTTGGCTCCACAAGACTGACACTAGTAAAGCCTCTGTATTGCTGAAGTCAGCAGCTCTTACAAATAGGGAGCCCCTGAATAGTACCAAGTTACCATTTTTACTTTGCTTTTCAGAGCAAAGCAGTCTTTCAGATGTACATTTTTTAGGGGAGGTGTGCAGGTATTCATTTTATAAGCAGAGCCATTTTGAAAGAAAAGGCCCTTTGAAATCTACTTAATTGAATGCTATATTGCCAAGAGGTCCTGCCCTGAGAGATGTTATTTTAGCCTGTATTATGCAGGTTATGAATTATGATTCACCTGGTTATCCTGGAAATCATTAAGCTGCTATGGCTAATGCTAGTCATTTTTTTCTCATTTGAAAGGCCACTAATTTGTTTTAATTTCTTTAAGAAGAAAAGAAAGGCCAGAGCACTTTTACTGTATTAAAATCCTCTTCAGTTCTAATATTTTCTGTTTGAACTTTATAAATGCATCCCTTTTGTGCCTCAGATTCCCTTGCTGTAAAACTGGGGTGGTGGTACTTGGCCATCTTTGTGTAGTTCTGACATATAAGTTCCTTGAAGTGCCGAGAATTGTAAATAGGTGATCTTACACAGGATTCCTATTTTTCGTAAATGTTTCTCACTCTTTGGATTCTGCTACTATTTGTGGGTCAAGTAGTAGCTGCCATTGCCAAGTTTGTTTTACAAATTAGTCTGTTGGTGCTCTGTCACTTTTTACCTTGATTTGCTCTGAAAGATTTCTTTTTTTTTTTTTTCTGTCTGTTCTCCACATCTTCATTTCATATCTACCGCTTGCTGTTGGGTGCTGGGGTGGTGTGGATGCTCAGGTGCATGGTTGACAGCCTAGAGGTTGCAAGTTCAAGGCCAGAGCAAAGTACTTACAGCATAGCCATGTCAGATTTCCACAAATTCTGCTAAATACCTTGTGACAAGAATATAAAAAGGAAGGAAGCCCTGCTGCTGGTTGTATTTGAACCAACCTGATTTCTTTTTTTTTTTTTTTTTTTTTTTTTTTTTTTTAACTGTCCTCTTCCTTTCCTCACACTTTAACCTTATTAAACTTGTCTGCCTTCTGCTGTTCCTTCTTTTTCTGTTGCTGCTCCTGGAATTCCCCAACCTTGCAACAATTCCTGTTCATTTTCTCATCCCGGCTCCTTGCTTTAACTGGCTGTTTGGGCCAGGGTCTTGATGTAATTTTGTGATAAGTCATGGAAACCTAAGAGTCTAAAGGGAAAATATTCTTTATTAGAGAGTATTGATGTAGTATGGAATGTTACTTTTTTCATTTTCACATACACATCCTAAATTGAAAGTAAAATGTAAAATTATAATTTGGTTAGTGCTTGCACGTCTGCCTCTCTGGAGCCATCCTATGTTTTACGAGCGATTGGTACTGACGAAGACTTGGCTCACTCCTCCATAAGGTAAGTACCATGAAACTTTGGACTCTTCCAAAGTCTGTTCCCTTTCTTAGACTAAAAACAGGATTTGTTTCTCTTATCCCACATGCGCTCACTATGTTATCACAGGTCATATTTTTGTTTTAGATTTGGCATTGGTCGTTTCACTACAGAAGAAGAAGTAGACTACACTGTACAGAAATGCATACAGCATGTCAAAAGACTGAGGGAGATGAGGTGAGCCACTTCTGTAATGAGTGTAAAGGACACTGGATACTGTAGGCTTCGTTTGGGTTTCCTCAAATTGTGCTGCCGGTGTGGTCCTCGTTTTAGAAATGAGATCCATTTGACAAAGTACTTAAAATCTGGTGGCCCCTTTACACATAGCCGCCCATTGTTGCTAATATTGGTGCTGACTTGGATGCTCTGACAAGATGGATCAGTTCATACTTACCCTGCATTTTAAACACTTCAAGTGCTCCACTACTTGTCACTGCTAGATATGGGATACTAACCGAGACAGACCTTTCATTTGACCTACATGACCATTTTTAGGGTACTATCACAAGTGGAGCTAATTAGCAATGCATGTGGTGTGTACAAGACTTTGGAGTAGAGGATTATCCTTTTAAAGAATTCTCCCATCTGCCTGGTGAACTCTTTGGAAATGAATCATGCTTGTTGATTATTGTCAGTAATGCCATTTTCTTGGTGTTCCAGATCATATCTAATTTTTCTCTCTTTTTTTTTTTTTCTTTCTGTCTTTACAGTCCTCTATGGGAAATGGTGCAGGATGGAATTGACCTCAAAAGCATTAAATGGACCCAGCACTAAGAAAGCAGTTCAGTTCTAACCCTGGACTAGATGGATGTGAAGTCAAGTACATTGTGTACATTCCTAAGCAAAATCATGTGGCACTTTCTAAAATCAATTTCATTTTGATGGCTTGGGGTTTTCTAAAGCCTAAATCCTAAAATTAAAAAGGGGGTAAAATTTGGTTAGGACACTTCCATTTCATTATACATGCGCACAAAGAAAGTTGCACTCTGACCTGGTGTCCATGGAATTGCATTTTCTTATATAAGAGTGTTGTTTCATCCTTTAGCCATGATATTTCTTAGTACAGAAGAATCCCTCCCATCAGGAAGTTCCTTCTTGGTATAATATGTCTTCTGCAATTGTTCTGCTTATGGCAAAATTCTATTACCAAGAAACTTGTTCCACTTTCTTGACTTATCTGCAACAGGAATATTAGCCTCAGTAGCAACCACCTGCTTTCTGTGTTATTTAGATAAACAGTCTGCTCAGAAATTAATTCTTTTACAGAAGGCTATTCAGCACTTCTAGAGGAAATTGAAACCTTAATTTATGGCCTTCTGATGGTGGTGGATGCTCCATTGTGTTAATTATACCTTCAGAGTTAATCTGCACGCTGTTAAGAACCCTTTAACTAGAGGTTTTGCCTTTTCACTTAACTTTTAATGTGTGATTTCTTTTGCAGTTTTACCTCTTTACATTTATTTTTGTCCTAATCCTCATACAGGCCAGCATGAATTAACCAGATGCATCCTTCTCTCTTTCCCAGTCTAGGGTATGACGGTGCTCTTTGTTCTCCCCATCAGTTGTTTCTTTTCCTTGAAGTCTATTTTCTTGAAAGTAAAGAGAAAAAATGTTTAATGTATTTCTTGGAGGGTTGTAGAATCCCATGGCTTGTCTGAACAGGAGTGGTAAGAAAGAAAAAGACACCAGTTATAATTCACTGTAAATTTCCTAATGCTGTTTCTGTTTTCTTTTTGGCGATGGAGCCTTTTACTCCTCCCATTTAAGAATCTGACCATGTGCAATAGTTTTCTAATTTTCAATGGGGGTAAATTATCTTTTTCTTAGCTTTGTCTTTCAAATCTGAATATTTTGCTAGCAGGTACAGATATATGAAACTCTATGGAGACTTCTTGATGCTTAGCTCCCTTTTTATTGAAGACATGTAGGTGTGGCATCCATTCTATTCAGTTGCTCAGAGTGTCCATTAAAGGGCATCTTGATAACAAATTAAATTTCATTGTTTTAGTTCCTTACTTCATTAAGACATTTAGATAGGGAATTTAATGCTGTGTTCTGAAGTGCCTTTTTATTACCTGGCTTATGTGTATGCATACTACTTCTCAGAAAATAGCTGGTCCACAAATTAATGCTTTACTTGGCACTGGATCTAAGGCATCTTACTGGCATGTCTCCTGTTGTGGACAGTAAAAAAAACACCTCTTGTGTCTACCTCAGATGCTCACCACAAATGAAAGCAGTCTCCTTGAAGCTAAATCTCACTCTGCAAGATGAGGCATATTGCAGAGTCCTGCACAATCTGATCACATAGCCTTTGGCTTTATCACTTTTACCATCAGTGATAGATTTAGCCCTTCATAGTGGGTGCAGATATTGCTGGGTCATTTTTCATTTGAAGTCGTTACTGCCTTTAGTAGTTCTAATATTGTAGTGATGGCAATTTGTAATGCATCATCGTAAGCATTTAAAGATTTTCAGTTGTGTATCTAGTTTTCAAAGTAATTGTAATATGTAGCTTGTATCTGTAACTTGCATACAGTTTCTGAAGTAACCATGTAATAATACTTTGCAAGCCTGTTTAAAAAAAATATTTCTGTTAAATTGTTCTGTTTTGCTCCCTAAATTATAAATCTTATATATAAGACTTAAATTTGATAATTTTCAGTCTGTGTCAGCGCAGCTCAGGATAGGGCCGCAGGGCCTGGCAACCCTATGCCCAACTGGACTGGGCTCTGGGGATGCGAGTACATTTGATCTAGCCCCACCACCCAATTACCCTATTCTCGCCTGCCATGACTTGACGTTGGCTGATACTTTCATCGGGAAGTGTTCAGTTCCACCACAACTTGTCTAGGATCCTTCTCCTAGCATCAGATCCTTCTTCTGGGGCTCCTACCTCCCCTACACTGCATTCATGCGCCACTTGGATCTGACCAGGGGACTTACTGGCTCATGGTTGCTTTGAGACTGTCTCCCCTGTATGATGGGTACCTGGGCCTGAACAGTCCCTTGTCAAAGTGTCATGAATGTAAAAAGAACTACAGAAGACACAGGACATTCAACTTGAATTCAGGTAAGTCCTTTCAGTGCCTTGGGCCCTGCAGCCTACAGGTGGCATCTTTCTGCTGCAGCACACTCAGACCCAGAGGGCTATAGAGGCTCTCCCCTTTTCGCAGGGCCCTGTTCTCTCTGGAACAAAAAAGTAAGTAAAAAAAACAAAAACCCCTGGCTGGGTTCGCCTCACTGTAGTGTGAAGGTCCCCCAGCCCTGGGCGCTTCCATGCTGGCTTGGCGCCTGTCAGCCAGGTCTGAGCACCTCTGGATATGGGCCTTTTCTCAGCCCTAACTCACTATGTGGGCCTGGGTATGGGAGCATGGCATCCACCCCATATCTCTCCCCTTTTCCTTGGCCTGTCACTGGTTCCTCCCCTTCTTGGTCTCGAGGTTGAGGTCTAGCCTGGCCGGCTGCCCTCTGGTCAACCCCACGAAACAGGAAAAAAATAAAAAACAAACCAGAACCTTAAACTAAGTATGGCCGCCTCTCCTGTCGCCGGCTTGTCCCCAGCAAGGCTTCCTACCAGCTTCTGCCGCTTTTCCTGCTGCAGGCTCAGCGCCGGTGTCTCCTGGCTTTCTAGAGTCCCTCTGAGCTCTTACATTGGCAAGCAGCCAGCTCCCCATCCTCTGGAACCTGTCCTTCAGCCTCCGGGTTTTCCTGCATCTGGGCGCTCTCTCCCAGCCTGTCCTTGCACTCCCTCCAGTCTACATGGCAGGCCAGAAATACCCGTGCAGCTGCGGGGCAGTCTGATCCAGACTGAATAGCTGCTGATAAAATGTAGTTCCTGCGGCATCCTTTTTCCTCCTGGTGTTGCTGGTTCTGGTGCATCAGGCAGGTGGGTCTCCAGCTGCTGTGGGTTTGGGCAGGTTTTTCTCTCTTCTCCACAGTTTGGTGGCAGTTACGTATTTGGAGAAAAACAGTATATAAAATTGGTTGTTACTTATTCTTCAGGTCTGTTTTGGATATTCAAAATTTTGGATGAAAACTTAAGAGTAAACCTGTTCTGAATGTACATGCCCCTTAGTCGATATCAGTGTCATCTTATATGGAGAGGGATAATAAGCCTCCAGAGTGGTGCACCTGAAAAGAAGGAAATGAAAAAAAGTTATCCAGTCTATCCTGTACCTGCTTCTCAGTCGTGGTGGGTGGCAGCCAGGGAAGGGGGCAGGAACTGGAGTATCTTCCTAGTCAGACCCCTCTGAGTCCTTGATGGCCTTAGAGTTAACCCTAGAGTTGCTGGTGAAGCAAGGTTTCATTAATTCCCTGCCAGAATCTGTGATAGCTCCTCAATCATATGTGCAAGTCACCCTCTGAGCATCTGAGACTGGATTGACATCTTGGGCCTTCTTATACTGTGCTTTTAGCACTTTTTGGCCTTGTCAAAGCACTGGTGCCAATCTTGGTTGCACCCCCAAGCAGCCATTTTGGAAGTAACACATTCATAGATGGCATAGGTATGGTGGCTTATCTGGAGTGAGTGTTAGGTGTCCCCTTCACCCCAGATGACAAAGAGGTCCCTCACATCAGTCTGCTTCCAGTTAGTAGACAACTTCTGCTGCATCTATGAAGACAGTGGCACTAACATTGTGCGCACAGCTGCTGTTGACATGTTCAAAATGGGCCCTCGACACTGTTCCACTGTTCTGGGCAGGAGAGTCCCCCAGTTTGCCTCCAGCAAAATGAGGATGCCTCTGTGCCTGCCAATAAATAGTAGAGATCATAAGCCAGACAGGTCCTATGACCCAGGAGTTCAGTGTAGTAGGTAATGAAGGCACGTCCTCAGAGCACTGCGGGGGGTGGGGGTGGAAGCAAAGCACTGTGGGGTGCCAGAAGACCCAATTCCTACTGCTTTGCAAAAATAACATGAAGCAATTCAAAATTGTTCATGTTTCTTCTGGGAGGATGGGGGTCATCTTTGAAGTGCAATGGCTGTATTTGAACTATTTAATTCTATTTAATTCACTGCATACGTCTCCACTCTCACTTGCCGGAGCCGTTTAATGGTACTTGGAGAGCTTCAAATATTGTAGCAGTCCATGCCCTAAAGTATCAAGATTTGGGCATTTCTTCTATGGATATCCATTTCAGTGTCCAATAATGAAAATGCATGCCAATCTTTACAAAATGAAAAAATCTTGGGGGTATACTTCCAGTCATGTTGACAAGAGAAGTTAGAGCAGAAAATACTGGAAGTGAACCATGGGCTGCAGACTCTGTGGCAACTGGGCTACAGCCTACCTGGTGGGGGTGGGGAGAGCTTTACAAATGGGACACTATATTTCACAGATAAATGAGGGGCCATTAATCTCAGTTGTAAACTGTATGGAGCAACCGTGTGGGCATTACATTTAACAATGTAAGGTGTTGGGGAGGTCAAAAGAAAATGCAAACTAAGTCTTGGTGTCTAAGGAAAAAAAATGAACCCATGTGAAAAAGGATGCAAGGAAAAGTAAAGTAATGTAATTGTAATGTTACTATAATTGGTCATACCGGAAGGATGAAATTTGGTGCAAGCGGTGAATGGCATTCTCCATTAGACACTATTGCCTGTTTTAGAGTTATCAGTAACTCAGAAGCACCAGATCACGAGAGCACATGGATTAATGTACTAACAAACCCCAAGAAAAGATATAGATTAGGGTCTGTTAAAGATCAGTGAATCAAATCAGAGAACAGCATGAGGTTCTCAAACACCAGTTTGTAGTGATTGGAAAGAAGTACTTTTATATGGATTTTGGTTGGGCAAGGCATTATTGAAGGTCATCTACAGACTGTAATCATCATTTGGGTTTCTAAACATAAACAAACTGGCAGAAAAGATTTGTATCCAACAGAAGATAACTATTTGGGATGTCACTGTGACTGATAAAAATAATAATAATAATAATTACTGAACTGGTACTTAGAGATTATATAGGAAGCAGTGATCATGATTTGATGTAATGTGGACAAACAAGACAATTCAAACTAACAATGCATACTAATAACATGTATACCCAGTGCATCATAAGTGTTAATTTCCCTAGTCTGAAGCAAGTAATGAGTGAAACTGACTGAGAGGAAGAACTTAATCCGAAAACTATGAATACAAATTGATACCTTTTGCAAGTGAACTTGCTGGGTGTTCAAAAAAATCATTATTCTACAATCAAGTAAAAGGACAACCTTGGACAAAAGCCCATCCTGGCTCAGAAAAGGCAGGAATACAAGGGTATTTCAGAAACTAAGAGCAATTTTGAATTGATGGAAGTTATCGGTTTCCCATGCTCCATAATTTTTCAGGAACCCTAAAGACAACAAAAATCCTAGCAAGGATCCATTTGTAGATAGAAATGATAAAGCTGTTGGTCATGCAGAAGAGGTAAAAGAAGTGTTCAATAAATTGTTCCATTTTCTGACTCTATTGACTTGAAAACTGATACTTTTATCACATGAAGATGTTAGAATACTTTTCGGTCAGTTTAGAACTGAGGAGAGTATTAGAAAACATCTATAAGGGCTAAACGTTTAAGCGCCTGGACATTACAATGTGGTTGCACCAAAAAAGGAGCACACCTGCTGGAATCTTTTTTCATGCAAGGCTGGTATTTTTTTTTTTTTTTACATCGTTTTACAATCCTATTTGGTGTGCTGTGGGGCCATGCAGGCATCCACATGACTAACATGCAAAGTGCATATACCTGGCTCCATATGTTCATATTTGAGCATAAGTCCAAAAATTGTAGTCTAGCAAAAATGGGAGAGATGGTTAATTAGATTACTAGTGTTTGGTAGGTTGGCTACTGATGACAGAGGCAGGACCATTCCTGAAGGGCAGTTCCAAAGAGGATGGAGTAGACTGTTTTCAATGATGGCAGATGACAGAACAAGGGACAATGGTTTCAAGTTCCAGCAAGGGAAGTTTAGGTTAGCTACTAGAAAAAACTCTCTCACTAGCAGGGGAGTAAAACACGGAAACAGGTTACCCAGAGGGGTTGTGGAATCTCCATCTCTGGAGATTTTTAAGAACCAGCTAGACAAAGCCTTGGCTGGGATGATCTAGTTGGGGACAGTCCTGCATTGAGCAGGGGGTTGGACTAGAAAAATTACCTCCTGAGGTCCCTTCTAACTCTAATTTTCTATGATTCTATAAAATGCTTGGTCTGCAGCCTGACCTTTTAATATTTATGCCCCAAAGCACAAGAATTCTAATACAAGTTTCCCTTGATTTATATGGGTTCTTTATATGCAAATTCACTCATGCAATGAGCATATTTAGACCCGTAATTAGTTATATGAGAGGTAAATTCACTCTTATGTGATCAGCGTGCATGCACCCCCGCCCAAGCAGGTAAGTATGTGTGAGGAGGGGAAAGGGCCATGGCCCCGCTCACCCCAGCCCCGGCTGCAGTGGCCATGGGAGCGGCTGGCGCCAGTTGCTTGCAGCTGCAGGACTGCACCATGCTCTGCCTGTCCCCAGGGCTGACACAGCAGGTGCGTGGGGGTACATATACACCCCCTGAGTGCCAGTGAACCCCCTGTCCAGTTGTGCTCCCTGTATAGCCGGCAGGCAGGGGGGCAGGTGGTAGCACCAGTACCCTGTCCCCCGCAAGTGCCAGCCAGGAAGCGGAGCCGCCAGCAAAAGTGGCCACACCGCTTCTGGAAGTGGCCGCAGGAGTTCTGGAAGTGGCGCACCTGCTTTTATGGTGAATGTGATCGGCCAGCTCTCCCCCAGCCAGCAGGATCGACCACCAGGGACCACTCCCTGCCCTCCTCCCCAGTCAGCAAGATAGGCCACTGGGGGACCCCCCCCTGCCCAGTCACTGACTGGTGTCAGGGGGCATGTGCCCCCCGACTCGAGGCACCAGACACCCATGCCTATCCCCCTGCGCCTGGGCTCGCCCCAGCTCCTGGGCTGCACCATGCCATGGTGCAGGCAGCTGGTGACAGCTGCTCCCAGGGCCATTCCAGCATGGGCTGGGGTGAGTGTGGACAAGTGGAGCCCTTGGCGGCGCAGGGTGCAGCACTCGCCCCAGCCCTGGCTGCAGTGGCCCTGGGAGCAGCCGACACCAGCTGCTTGCACCAGGGCACTGGGCAGCCCAAGAGCAGAGGTGAGTGGGGACAGGCAGAGCGAAGCGCAGCCCAGTGGCTACAGGCAGCTGGTGCCAGCCGCTCCCAGGGCTGCTGCAGCCAGGGCTGGGGTGAATGCCGCTCTTTTCCCTCTGCTTTGCTGCCTTGTGCAGCCCCCGGAGCGGCACCCTTCCCACTGCCCCTTCCCTAGTCCCAGCCTCACTCCCTCCCTCCCTCACCACCATGGCAACCTATCCTTATTTGTTATATTGTAAAATGGGTTTAATCTGTGCGCCGTTCTCTCAGAATGCATGTACAGCATAAATCGAGAGAAACCTGTAAAATAAAAGGCTTAGTCTGTGTGTATGTCTGTCTGTAACACTTTTGGGCAACTGCGCATGCGCTGCTGAGAGGGCGGGCAGTGATTGGCTGCTCATGCCCAAGTTGCCGGGGAAGTTTGTGGCGGCAGTGAACACACCCCAGCCACCTGAGCAGCAGCACTTCCCTCGCTGCCTGAGGGTGAAGAGGGAGAATCATGGTGGCAGCACCTCCCCCTCCTCCCCGCCACACCACCCCCCAGAACAGCCAGCAGGGAGGGGAAGGTGGCAGGCAGAGAGGGAGGGAGGATGGAGCGGGGTCAGAGCTGGACTGGTGGGTAGAGTGGGCCCAGACCCGGAGCAGCGGAGGAGGCAGGGGTAGAGTGGGGTTGGGCCTGGAGTGGCCAGGGGAGGGGAAGAATTGAGCGTGGCCAGAGCTGGAGTGGTGGTGAGGGTGGGTAGAGCAGGGCCAGACCCAGAGCAGCTGCGGGGCGGGGCTGGACCCCGAGTGGTGGGGGCGAGAGTTGATTGGGCATGGACCCAGAGCAGCAGGGAGGTGGGGAGTTGAGCAGGGCTGGACCTGGAGCGGCCAGGGGGGAGGGGGAAGTTGAGAGGGGCTGAACCCAGAGCAGCAGGTGGGGGATGCGGGGGCTCCCCCCCATCATCTTGATGGGCAATTTGCTAGTAAACACTTATGTCTGCCTGGCTACTGGTCCTCTGCACAATACAGATTCTCACCTATCCCAATTGGGGAGATTCAGGAGAGAGAAGCAGCACACAAACTGGCAATAAAATTTTCCTGTATTTACAATTTCCTCCTCCAGTTTACATACCATATTGACACACGACTTATTCTAACACATTTTATGATTGGTTTATTAAAAATGTCTTTGTTTCACTGAAACTTTGGGAACCAGACTGGACCAATTTCTCTGTAGTATTAGAACATGTCAATTAGATGGTATTTATGTTCTTGTGAAAATTAAAATTTTTGGTAGAGAATTTCTCATCTCCTTCCTTCACTATCTTGGAATGCTACTTTCCACTGTACTGTTTTCTTTTCACCTTGGTTTATGGTTTTCACTGGCAAAGCTGCTTCATTCTTACAACTTCTCAGAAATATAATGCAAATATTTCTATTACAGAAAACGTACATCTGATATATTTGGTTATATCAATCCTTATTACTACTAACATTTTAAACTGAGGCTATATTTTAATACAATGGAAACACAAGAATGGCAAGAGACTAATGTAGCTAGATAAGGAGCTTCTAGAATGCCTCGTGCAAAAGGAAAGTATACAGACAATGGAAGAATAAGCAGCACACAGGGAAGTAGCAAGAGACAAAAGGGACAAAATCAATAAGGCAAAGGTAAAAAGCGAGCTTTACCTGTTGATGGAAGTTAAAGACAATAAGAAGAGGTTCTATAATTGTTGGCCAGAAAAGAAAGACCAAGAAAGCTCTGGGTTTACTGTTAAATAACCAGAGCAAACTCTTAACAGAAGATGTAAAGGTAGAGCTGCTCAACAGCTGCTTTGCCTTAGTTGTCACAAAAAATTAGGCTGCAACCAGACAGCTAATACGGATTGTCATTCTAATATAATAAAGGGCTTAGTTCATCTGTCTGTCTGTCCATAACACTCTCTGGAGCACTCCGATTGGTTACTCAAACAACCAATCAGAGAACTCCAAAAGCATTCTGAACAGCAGGTAGCAAAAAAGAGAACAAAAAAGGCCAAAAAACCCAGCTGAGACTTTTGATCGGTATGAATTAATTGAGTAAGTGCTTAAGAGGGGATATGACAGCAGTCTTAAAGGGCTGTCATAAAGAAGGAGAACACCTTTTCTCTCTTGCTGCAGACAGCACGATGAAGACCATTGGCTAGAAACTGCAGCAAAGTAGGCTTATACTGGATATCAGGAAAAACTTCTTCACTTTTAGAACAGTGAGGCCGTGGAATAGACTGCCTAGAGATAGCTGTAGAATCTCCATTATTGGACGAGTTCAAGAAGAGGGGGGTGCTTCCAAAAATATATTGGGGTCATTGATGGCACCCACAGTCCCTTCTTGTATCCGGTGCACACTGACGCATCAACCACAATGGATGAGTCGCCATTGTGTTGCGAAAGGTCTTTGACCGCTGAGCACAGCTTACCCCCGAGACTGTTAGGGCGTTAGTTGAGGTATACAACACCAGGGTCTTCAGGAACTCCCACCTACTGCCTGGCTGACATGAATGTTCCCCATGGCACTCCCAGCCCCAAATTGGAAGGGAACAACTATCCCCGTCTTACTTCTTGGAGATTTGGCCCATCCACTCCTCCCATAACTCTTGACGGCCTACACCTGATACTGATAGCAGGAAGGAGCTCTTCAACTGGTTGAGCAGCTGCTGGGTGACTCCGGAGTGCATGTTTAAGTGCATCAAAGCATAAAGGCAGCCACTGTGGGTGCATCTGGATGCTAGAGTGGTACATATGCTTAAAGGTAATTTCAGCCTGCATCTTGCACACCTGTGAAACCACTGGCTTGATCTTTCTGGAAGCCTGGAAAGTAAAGATCCAGAAGCTTGACAGCTGGTACCAGGCCCCAGAAACAGCCTTGTGAGCGCCACAGCTATGAGGGCCTTCTTGTTTGCGAGGCCCTGGCTAGCTCTTTTAGTGGTTCTGGGCTGCAGAGTGGGAAGAGGGCACCATGGTGTAAAATTCAAATGAATGCAGGTTTGACCAGTGCCAGATTTAGGCTTAAGCTACAGTTTAGGGCCTCACACTATGAGAGGCCTCTAAATAAGAAAAAAAAACCCTGACTCAATATCAAGTTTTGTAATAATCAGCTGGTAAATAAAGGAGATATGGGAAAATGACTCCCTAAATATGGACATTTTCATTCTAATATGACAAAAAATATATACAAACGTTGGGTTATTTTAATCATATGGGGCCTCTTAAACTGGTCATAGTTTAGGGCCTCAGCATGTCATAATCCAGCACTGGATTTGACTTTACGTATGTGTGTACCAAATGCACTTCACATTAAACAATTCCTAACTGTGATGCCTAGCGGTACTTTACCTGGAGGCAGAGAAAGGGCTTTCAGGTGCTTTTGCTTATGAAGTCTACTAGATTTTGCAGGTTAGAGGGCTAAGGCTGCCAGTGAGGCATCAGGCAGGCTCAACACAGACATGCAAGCCCAGGAACGCGGGCGAAGGCGGGAAGGCACGGAGCTCAGCCCGGAAACCAGAGAGGTGGAGGCCCCAAGCCCGCCCGAACCGCTAGTACCGTCAGAGTGCGGAGGGGTGACGACCCGGAGCCGAGAAGCCTTGTAGGGAGGCAGCTCCAGGCCGCCGCTTCCCAGCCTGTGGGGCGTGACGAAGATGGAGGCGGCAGCGGCCAGACAGGTAGCGCGACCTGGATCCCCCCTGCAGCCAGACACTAGCACTGCGGCGCGTTACCGTGCGCCTGCGGGCACCCACCGGGGCGGGGCGGGGCGAGCAACGTCACCTACTGGCCCCGCCCAGGAGGCGCGCGCCGC
>NW_005842593.1:126980-135077 GCF_000455745.1 Alligator sinensis | reverse complement strand
GTCCGACTCGGGCGAATCACGAGCCGTGGCGGGGCTGGATCTGGTTTAAAGCTGCAAGGACGCATACTCGGGCCATAGCTCCTTGTAGGATGTGTGGCCTGTGAGCGGCCTGTGTCTGGCTGACAGTGAATGCTTCATTAGTTGGCGCGTTTGTCTTGTCTCGAGGAATGCGGCGCCCCGCTCTGAGTCTTCCTGGTGGGTCTAGCTCTGCAGCTCGGGGGTAGCAAGTGCTGAAAGAAATCCATGCAGCCCCTTGTAGAGACATGGTGGGGTTACTCAGTCTTGCTAGTGGCTCTGGACAGTTGCGCACATCTTTCACTGTGTGCGCCCACCCACAGTGGTGGTGTTGGCATAAAGAGACTCCTGTTTTGGAGCGATGTCAGCGTGAAGGTGTGCTTTTGGTGCAAAGTAGAGCTTATTTGGAAAGGCTGGTAAAGTATGCCCATATCTCTTCTTTTTCTGGGAATGCTATAAGAAATAGGAAGGAAACAGGTTTTTATAGGGTAACTGTCTCCTTTACCAGGAAATCTGCCCCCCAATATAATTATATTTAGAGCATGTGTAGTGATAGCAAATAAAAGGTTAGTGTATATAATCAGTTAATTGTGGTGTTGTAAGCTGGGTATTGCTGTGGCGGCCAGGGGGTGGTTAGGGCTGATAAAAGTCTAGATGCAGTTATGATCTCTGAAGCACATTATCCTAAATTCTGTCTAAAATGTTTTCCTGTGAGACTAAATCATTGTTTTAGTTCTTGTATTGTCTTGCAGACTTGTATATCATGGTTCACCTTCAAGCGCTTGGGTTGGGTAAATAGATCGGCAGTCCCCACATAGAAAATCTCTTTAGATCAGAACAACTTATATTTCATCCCAGTCAACAAAACACCTAGTCTACTATGTGTGCTTTTCCTTGCCACTGGAGAACTTTAGTGGTTGAATCTCTTCAATAAAGGCATGCATCTATGGTCAGAATTGAAGTATATTGTCAGTGCTGTATGGGAAAGCAGTATACCCACTTTATACTCTATTTGGCTATGTGACTATAGGTGATATGTTCCTGAGCACTGAATTGGAGTGAAAGGATGTTGGTACATACCTAAAGAAATTTGTGTGTTTTAAAATATTTTTTCAGTTAAGTTTTAACTTGTTTGTGTAAAGTATAATGCGACTGGTGGTACGTGATGCTATGTGAAGTTGAAATATAGTGGACTGTAGCTTTTCATTTTTTAATTTTTTTGAAGAAAGTTGTGTAATTTTGCATATTATGATGGCATTTTGTAGTCTAATGCAGATATACAAAACATGGATTTTAGCGTATTATGTCTTTTTTTTAAAGTTTCTAGACAAGTATATACTACTCGGCCTCTAAACGGGAAATATTTTGAGTAACTTGAGAATTTTTTTGGTGAAATGTTCTATGTATATGAAAGCTGTTATCAAATGGATAAAATTGTGTGAAAGCTATACTTAAGAGGGTTGCATAGTTTTGTATTGTGAATTCTTATTTGCAATGGGGCTAGATTAGAAGCAGAGAATTCTACTTGGAGGTTGTTCAGTCTTAAAACTGTCTTTGGCACTTTTATCAAAGGCGAGGTTTCAGTTGCATTTTTCTTGTATATAGACCTGGAATCCTACTTTTTCAAAAGATTTTTAGGAATCACTATGCTCATTTTCTCTCTTAATAGAGAATTCCATATGGATTGTAAGCTTTGTGGTTTCCTTTAAAGCAGTTCATAGATAAAAGTTGTTGATAACCCTTTGTAACAGACACTACCTCTGTTAACATTAAGAATCTTGATTCATAATTTTCCTGATCGTGTCTGTCTTATTTGCTAGTTATGTGACCTTTCTGTAGGGAATTTTCCAGAGAGACAAATATAGTTTGAGAGATTCCATCCTCAAGCAAACCAGTTATTTGCTGTGGTGTTTTCCAGGCACAAATACAGATTAACATTTCAGTAGAGAGATCTTGGCTTTCTTGCTCATTCTTGTGATGCCTGGGATAGAATTGTAGTAAGTTTAAGTTAAAAATTTAATTTCTTGGTGTATTTATAGGGCAGTAGACTGCAGATACATGGGTTCACAGTAGACAATTTTCATAATGCTGTGTGGAAGTGAGGGTATTGTAAAGTCTCTGTGAGGTGTAACTGGACTAGAATAGGTTTTGTTGGCTCATTTGGAGGATGTTGGTGTATGTAGTTTTCAGAGATTTTCCTTAGCAATTTAAGGTAGTATTTTGCTCAAATTGAATAGGTAGGTGCAGAATTAAGAAGCAGTTGTCCTGATAGTGTTAGTAAAACTGTGGTTACTAACACTAATTTCTGTTCTAACCCAAAAGTTTAGGATTTGATCCAGCATTGAGGAAGTGGGGGGAGGTGTATAACCGTTGCCTTTAAAATGAGATGATAACTAATTCCCTTTTCTGGGGAAAAAATGATGTTTGTTAAATCCTGTCTTCTGATTTTTTAACTTACGTATAACTTATGTTCCAATAAGGCATAGTCATGATTTTAGAATGATCAAAATAAAACTAAACAATGCAGTTATCAAAATGTGACACTGGTGTAAGGAATGGCTATATTAAACTTTTTAAAAATCTTATTCTTGTGGTTGCTGTATGTTGCAGTGCCTTGTGGTGGTCTCACACTTGAACTTTCTAAATATACAGTTCATTGTGGACTGTCACCTCTGTTGTGTTGCCTGCATTGATTTTTGCCTCCATTTATTCTTTATTGCAGTCTAAAAGTTGGTTTTAATTGGTTGCCCACAGGATTGGCTTGGCTTCTGCTACTTGTTAAGAAAAAAAACATCTGTCTTGCAGGTAAGAGGTTTTGGATTCAAGATTTTTTTAATGCATATTGATTACATGTTAAGAAATAATCTTAAAGGTCATTTGAAATATGTGAGTTTGGTTTCAGAACACTTCTGAGTGTTTAAAAAAAAAGTCATGTAGTTAGTTTTTTTTAAATTCTGCTTCCATTGGTGATGGTTGGCTTGGCAGCATTGTCCCCTTAAACAGATGTTCTGCCAAACTCTAAAATATTACTGTTTTTATCAGCATGTGGTAGCTTTGAGTACTTGAACAAATTTTCTGCATTGTTTATAAAAATAGGTATGTGCTTCAGGCAATAGCTTTGCATTTTTCCAAGAGTATACTGAAATGTAAAATACCTACTGGTAAGCTTCTTACTAGGTTTTTGAGATAACAAATGAGCTCAAACACTTGTTTGAAGAACAGTGTTTTTAATTTAGCAGATGAATTTTTGTTTTTTAAAAGAGTTTGCCACCTGCCTAGTTCTAGTTATTGCCAGACAGCATGAGGCTGGATACTTTAAAAAAGAAAAAGAAAAAAAGAACTTCCTGCAATGGCAGTATTCTTTCGGCTGCTGGGTTCTGTCGAAGATTGCGAAATTGTGCACATAGTGATGGTATTCCTGATCATAGGAAAGTAGGGCTGGAAGGAAACTTACAAGGTCATCTAGTCGAGTCCCCTTGATAAAGAAGGATCATTCCTGACTAAACCATCCCAGCTAAGTCTGTCCAACCTGCTCTTGAAAGGTTCCAAGAATGAAGATTCCACAACTTCTCTAGGTAGGTTGTTCCAATTGCTTGACCACCATCATAGTCACAAAGCTCCTCCTAATCTCTAACTTAAATTTCCCATGCTGCAGCTTGAGGCCATTGCTCCTAGTTCTGTTCCTTACAGCGCCAGAGGAAAGCCCATCTCCACCCTCTCTAATATTGCCCTTCAGGTATTTGAAAATTGTTAACAAATCCCCCCTCAGTCTTCTCTTCTACAGGCTAAATAACTCTGGTTCTTTCAGCCTTTCCTTTTAAGTTCTGCTTCTCAGGCCCCTGATCATTTTGTTGCTCTCACAGTGCAAGAATCACTTCCCTGGATTTGCAAGTAATACTCCCAATTAATACCACCCAGAATGCTGTTGGCTTTTCTTTTCTCCCTTCCAACAAGAGCATAATATTGGCTTTATTCAGCTTATGGTCCACCGTAACGCCAAGGACCTTCTCCACAGTATAGCTTTAGGTAGTCATTCCCCAGTCTGTATTTGTGCATACGGTTATTTCACTGGTTTCATACGAAGGCATTGTTACAAAACCAAAGAAAACTTCAAAGTTCCTGTTTCTTACGTTTCTCCATCCAGTCCATCTTCTCTCTCAATAATTGTAATTGTTTGATTGAAGAAAGCATCTTGGAACACATTACCATTCAAATCTCTGTACGCTCACTGGGGAACTAGTTGAGCTTTCCAGATGTTTTAATTGGTGAACTAAACATATATTAAAAAATTAGGTCATTGCTTTCTCTGTGCAGTGTTTTGTACATACGGCCTTAAATTACTTCTACTCTGTGCACAAGCTTCTGTTAATCTTAATGGAGTTGTACATTGAGGAGACAATATTATCCTTCTGCATATGTTGTATTCTTCTTGAAATTGGAAGTTACACATCATGATAAATATGTAATTTATTAGAATTTTAAAACTAGATTATTAATACGTTGACAGCCCCTTCCATTTTAGTCTTAATTGTTAAAGTGGATGTTTTGCTTACAAACTGGTAGTGGAATTTCAGATTTGACAAGGGACTCTTTGCTAAACTTTCACAATTCCTGTTCCAAAAATGACAAGCTAAGGACCTTTTTAATATCCCTACAGTGAGAAGAACAATGAAGCTTTGAACACGCAGTTAATAAGTAAATAGTATGTACGATTGTCAACATCTTCCAATATACTGACTTCTCACAAGTCGGCGTTGAAATGCTTTGATTGGGTTATACTTATCTATCAGATGTTCAGTCGATGGAACTTTTGTTCCTCAGTCACTTAAATGCTTTTAAGAATCTATGTATGATGATTGGATCCTAACCGCAGACTGTTCTTCTTAGGAAGTTTGACTTCCAAGTGTGGTTTAAAAAGCACTGTAAAAATGTTGAAATTCTGAATGGCTTATGATTAATACTGAAGCAGTTTTATTTTTTTTCAGTTGACAAATCTTATGCTATGAAGAAACCTATAATTAAAATGCAGTTTTAACATATCTGATATTAATGAACATGCTGAACTTTGAGAGTCAGCGGAACTATTAAAATTCATAATAAATTATTTGCATGATTAGTGTCCTAATTTTTTCCATCCTTTTTTGGTTTGTATCTGTTTTGTAGAATTCAAATACTATATCCTGCCAATAATTTATATTCAAAATAACTTGGCATTTATAATTGAGTTAAGCTATAAAAAAGGGCTTCTCTTTAAATAATAATTGGAACTGAGGCTGATGACACTGCTTCAGGGATTTGAATACTTGAATCTTAAGTAATTAACTGACATTTATGACACAGTATTAGTCTTCAGAATGAAAGCCCCTGTTTCTTGTTTGTTTCTGTTTTTAAAGGGTTTTTGAGTTGCAGTTATGAGTGTTTTACCACACCTGAAAGGTCACAATGTGAAATGATAATTTGAGAGTTCTGATCTCCTTAGTCATCTGGATGTCATGTCCATTCCAAAATGTGCTAATGATTATATAAAGAGTAGATGGTGCTTCATAAACTCAACTGCAAATCTAGATGAAAAAACTCGTGCAGTTACAGCAGTTGAGCATGCATGCTGGCAATTATGTCAGCAAATAGACAAAAAAATAGTTCTGTGCATCTTTTGGTAGCTTAATGTTTGTAAAAACCTGATGTAAATATTGTCTTCACAAAACTATCTGTTCTGAATATCTAGTGATGAATGTAGTTTGGTTTTTAAACACGTTACTTCAGAAAAAAATTTAAATCTATATTACACCAAAAATGTGTAGTTATCAACTACCTAAGGTTGTGCCAGTAGAGCAAATCACCCAACTCCTCACTTAATGTAAAGAATATTTGTTTAACTGACATTTGTCAATTTTTGGCTGACATTCCCTTTGCCCTGGCAAGGAAGTTAAGATCATGGAGCAGATCATCAAGGAAACTGTTTCTAAGTATTTAGAGGTAATCAGAAATCACCAACATGGATTTGTCTAGAGCAAGTCACTCTTGTTCACCCTGATTTCCTTCTACAAGATGACGAGTTTTGAAGATGAGAGAACAGTGGTTGTCCTTGACTTTAGGAAAACATTTGCTTGTCTTATCAATGGGTCAGTGTCTAATTGGGAGTAAGTACTGAGTGAGGTTTCCCAGGGGTCTGTCTTGGGTCTGGTGCTGTTTTAGTAGTATCTGTGTTAATGATATGGAGAATGAAATTGAGTGTTGAGTGCATACTTAACAGAGCTGCAGAAGACCACCAAGCTGGGTGGAGTAGGGAGACATTGGAGTTAGGATTCACAGTGATGTGGATAAACTGGAGAAGTGGTCGGTAATATACAAAGTGAAATTCAGTAAGAACAAATGCAGATTCCTGCAATTAGGACAGAATGATCAGATGCGCAGGTGTAAATTAGGCAACGGTTGTCCAGAGCGTTTAATGTTTACCACAATGAACATCAAGTATTAGAGGCAGAGGAAAAAAATTCAACAAAGGACATGAATCATTCATTCTTCTCCAGTTGCTTTTAACGGCAGAATAATAAAAAGCCTTTGATGTGTTGCCCATGACATAATAGCATTAGGAGCAGCATTTTTGTGTTTCCTGAGTATTGAGTTTTTACTTGGTGTCAGTGTGGATAGCTTTTTGTTTTGTTGTAACTTTCCCAACAGCAAACAACGACCTTGTGCAACAGTATAGAACAGATAGAACTCTTGTGATCGAGATGATATCTTTTATTAGACCAACTAGATAGTTCTATAATCTTTTTTAAATATTTGCAAGCTTTCAGGCCCAAACACCCTTCATCAGGCCAAGGAGAACTCAAAGACTGCAAAAATTATCACAAATAGAAACAAGAATTGGAGATTAATCTTTATTGAAATTGCTGGGGGAAATCAGGGAGACAAATGTAACTGAATTGAAATTTGACATGGGTATAGCGGTAAATAATGCTTGGGCTATAGGTGCATAAATGGAGAATTGAAGCAAATTGTATCGTAGAAGCAGTATGCAAATAGGCTGCATATTTGAAAGCATCGGAACTGAGCAGGCTGCGTTGAGAATATTGCTATTCGTAAACTTGCCATAGTTGAGCTGGAGTTACTGCTTTTGCGGATTATCATGTTTGCAACTGATAATTGGGGCATGTTGTCTTGCTCTGGGGTTAATCTATTTATGCGTCTCTTGCCTTAATCTGAGAGAGAGTGCTTTGGGATCTTTTAATGATCGCAAATGATGAAAATTAGCTTATATCCATAAGTTGGTATGTTAGTAGCCTAACACTTCCTAAGTCTGCACTGGTTGTTTGGTTCTTTGAGTGGAACTCTGCTTGAATATCTAATGCTACATACTTTAGCATCTAGGACAGTGATTCTTAACCATACTGACCTGTTGTGGGGTCTTTGAGTTCATTGCAACAGAAGAATTGCGTTACTGTTTTTTCTGTTGTCAAAAAACTGGTGAAAACAGATCTGGCATTTTCCGAGAGGTGCCTGGAGTGTAAGGGGATTGAGAACCTCTGATCTAGGAGTTCTTGGCGGTCTTCCATGCAGATTTGAACTAGCTCACACTGGTCAGTGAGGGAGCTAATTGAATTCTGGAAGTGGTGATCAGACAAATGGAGATGCTGATGATAATTTCTTAAAGACAAGAAATTATTTTCTGAACTAGTGAATTGTTTGATTTGGCAAGTCAGTAGCATCTCGTCCTTTCCAAGGGGCATTCCTAGATTCTGAAAGAATTTGAGAACAGCTAAGTTACTAGGTCAGATTTAACCAGTCTATACAAGGTTAACTCCTTTTGCTTAAGTATAGCTATTTGTAGTTGATTTCAACTAGCTAAATTGAAGTTAATCTGTGGATTTTTTGATTTTTTTTTTTTTATTTTATTTTATTTTTTTTAGAGATTTTCAGGAGGTACTGCCTGTATTCAGAAGGTACCTGTATTCAGAAGGTACCTGTATTTCAGAAGGTACTGCCACTTTAACAGCAGGGGAAGGGGCTAAAGTGACCAGCCCCTGTGGTGTGCATGTATTGTAGTTTTTTCTGGCAGTGCCAGGAGTTAGAACTGCT
>NW_005842593.1:96296-126970 GCF_000455745.1 Alligator sinensis | reverse complement strand
CTTTCCCACCCCTGCCCCCCTTCCACTGATAGCAGAGCTCCACTGGTTAAGTGTAATCTTATGCTGCTGTGCAAGTGTTCTGGTAGAATTTATGTAGATTAAGGCTGGAGAAGTAGGTGCTATTTAAAAATATATTACAATGTTAATGTTTTTAAAAATAACTTAGCTGTTTGTGTAGTTTAGGTGTGAACAGAAGGTTGGACTCAACCAGTTAAGTTTTGAGTATAGCACTAAATCTTAAATTTTGTCTTTGTGGTATTATAAAACAATTATTTTCCTCACCCAGATTGGAAGTATTTGTAGGTCTAAGTCAAAATTTTCAGAGTTGCATGCTTAAGTGTTATGTAGACATCAAAAAAAGAAAACAAAACGCACTTAATTTTAAAGTGCCGTGCATCTAGCATTTCCTTTTTGAAGCTGATAGCAGCTCTGGGGTGCTTAGTGCTTTTAAAGATCATATTTGATTTTAGGGTTCCAATTTTAGGTACTCCTTTTAAAATCTCTTGGCCTTATTCTTTATGTATTTACAGGGTACCTAGACTTCCATGTAGTTGTGTTCATACTATGACTCTGCTCCACGTGTCATTAACAGTTTGGTCAGGCCTTGACTTTAATCAGAAAGAAGAGATCATTGTTGTTTTTGTTTGTTTCCCATGTTTGCAATTCAAAGGAACATTCTGTTAGCCAAGTATATCTAGAAGCATGTTATTTACATTGGGGTAATGCCCAAAGGTCCTAGTAATTGTTAGGTCTCCATTAGAGGAGGTCCTAGGACCTCCATTGTTAGGTCCTAGGCACCGTGTTCATTTAGGGGTAGACGCTCTACCTTTTTAAGAGTGTGGTTTACGTTTTTGGGGAGTGAATTGTCTTAAACACAGTAAGAAAAACAAGGAAAAGCTTTAGCAATTAAGCTGTTTAAAAATAGAAAATCAGCTAAACTAAGAAATAAGAGCAATTGCATCTTATTTCTTGCTGTTCTTTACATATTTAAGATCTGTGGAAAATAAAAAGCTCTTACAATGTTTCAGTAGTGCTGTATTTTTCTGTTCAGTCAGAACATGAGCTGCTTAAGTGTACAAATGTTTATCCTTTGTCTCCTAAGATACATATGATAAGTTCATTTGTTTAGTTAAAACAGTCATTTTCCTTGCATTTCATTAAAGAATAAACCTTCTGATATAATGGTTATGATTTTTGCTGACAGTTGGGTTTTGTACTGATGCTTGTTTGGGTCTTAGGCTGATCTTTCCTTTTTGAATTTTGATTTAAACAACTTTTTACTTGCAGCAAAAAAAAATCTTGAGTTAATGTTTTATGTTCGTAAATGTTCAATGCTTGTGGTAAACAAATCTGAATAAAGAACTCTAGAACATAAACATACTTTTTTCTTTGCATGATGTCCTTAGGCATTTGTAAATAATATAGTACATGGTGTCTGTAGGTAAATGCATGGTGTCATAAACAGTAGTCTGACATGGCCGTTGCCTTTTCTCATCTGCAGGTGTGTGTTGTTTCAGCGCAGCATGGCTGTGGTCATCCGCTTGCAAGGTCTCCCGATTGTGGCGGGGACCATGGACATTCGCCACTTCTTCTCTGGATTGACCATTCCTGATGGGGGCGTGCATATTGTAGGGGGTGAACTGGGTGAGGCTTTCATCGTTTTTGCCACTGATGAAGATGCAAGGCTTGGTATGATGCGCACAGGTGGTACTATTAAAGGGTCAAAAGTAACACTATTGCTCAGTAGCAAAACTGAAATGCAAAACATGATAGA
Organism: Alligator sinensis; assembly: GCF_000455745.1. Taxonomy (NCBI): domain Eukaryota; kingdom Metazoa; phylum Chordata; order Crocodylia; family Alligatoridae; genus Alligator; species Alligator sinensis. The sequence continues at coordinate 125,196 of NW_005842593.1, read as the reverse complement.
ACTCAGTCGTAGGCGTTTTGAAACTGCCAATCTAGATATGCCACCAGCAAATGCTAGCAGGTCTGGACCACCACCTAGTTCTGGAATGAGTGGTAGGGTAAACTTACCAACTACTGTAACTAACTTTAACAATCCCTCTCCTAGTGTAGTAACTGCTTCTACTACTGTTCATGACAGCAACAAAAACATACCCACATTCTCCACTGCCAGTATTGGAACTGCACCTCCAAATCTTGGGACTACCTTTGGTAGCCCAACATTTAGTTCAACAATACCTAGTACAGCATCCCCAATGAACGCTGTACCACCTCCACCAATTCCTCCTATGCCAGCTATGCCATCTTTGCCACCTATGCCTTCCATTCCTCCTATACCTGTCCCACCTCCTGTACCTACCCTGCCTCCTGTTCCTCCTGTTCCCCCAATACCTCCTGTACCCCCTGTACCACCAATGACCTCTATGCCCCCTATATCAGGAATGCCTCCTATGAATCCTCCACCTGTAGCACCTTTACCTACTGGAATGAATGGGTCTGGAACAGCATTGAACATGAACAGTGGCTTGACTCCAATGTTTATAGGTCCCATGAATCCTGTAAATCCTATTCAGATGAATTCTCAAAGTAGCATGAAACCACTTCCTATCAATCCAGATGATTTGTACGTCAGTGTTCATGGAATGCCCTTCTCTGCAACAGAATCTGATGTAAAAGACTTTTTCCATGGGCTTCGTGTGGATGCAGTGCATATGCTAAAAGATCATGTAGGCCGAAATAATGGAAATGGACTAGTTAAGTTTTTCTCTCCTCAAGATACATTTGAAGCACTGAAGCGAAACAGAATGCTAATGATTCAACGCTATGTTGAAGTTAGTCCTGCAACAGAGAGACAGTGGGTGTCTGCTGGAGGCCATATCACTTTCAAGCAAACCATGGGTGGTTCTGGACAGCCCCATCCTCCTCCACAAACACATGCTAGGTCCAAATCTCCTAGTGGACAGAAAAGGTCAAGATCAAGATCGCCACATGAGCAGGGTTTCTGTGTCTATTTGAAAGGTCTGCCTTTCGAATCGGAGAACAAACATGTAATAGATTTCTTTAAAAAATTAGATATCGTTGAAGACAGCATTTATATAGCTTATGGACCCAATGGAAAAGCAATTGGTGAGGGTTTTGTTGAGTTCAGGAATGAAGCCGATTACAAAGCAGCTTTATGTCATCATAAGCAGTACATAGGGAATCGTTTTATTCAAGTTCATCCCATAACTAAAAAGGCGATGTTAGAAAAGATAGACATGATTCGGAAAAGATTGCAGAATTTCAACTATGATCAGAGAGAGATCATAATGAATACTGAGGGGGAGACTGGTTTGCCAAAATTATGTGCACATATATCAAATATTCCATACAATATTACAAAAATTGAGATTCTTCAGTTTCTAGAGGGACTGGCAGTAGAAGAAAACTCTGTGCAAATTCTTGTTGATAATAACGGGCAAGGTTTAGGACAAGCCCTGGTTCAGTTTAAAACTGAAGATGATGCTCACAAGGCAGAACGCCTGCACCGTAAAAAACTCAATGGAAGAGATGTTGTTTTACGTTTGACTACTGTAGAAGAAATGAGAGAAATTGAAAGAAATCCACCGTCCCAAGGCAAAAAGTTGCTGAAAATGCCAATGCAAGGGAACGTAGCAGTGCCAGGAGTACAAAATGCTGGTGGTGATGAGCATTCTTTCATGAGTGGTAGTTCGAAAGATGTCAACAATGGCCCTCCATTTAATTTTCCTGGTAATTTTAGTGCTACATTTGGTCCCCCTCTGCCGCCACCAGGAGTTGGTGGCTTTGGTGATTCTAGACCAGGAATACCTTCAGTTGGAAGCAGTGGTTTGCCTGGTGCAGGTATTGATATCCCAGGTTTTGGAAGTGGTCCTAGTAATTTGAGCGGACCATCAAATTTTGGAGGGGGACCGCAAAGCTTTGGGAATGGGCCTGGTAATTTAAGTGGCCCTCCTACTTTTGGTAGTGGCCCTCCAGGTATTGCAAGTGGACTTGGGCATTTAAGTGGACCTCCAGGTTTTGGACCTGGACCAGGAAACTTGCATATTAGTGGACCCCCAGGTTTTGGAACGGGTTCTGGTAAACCAGGGCCTACTGTCATTAAAGTACAAAATATGCCCTTTACTGTGTCAGTGGATGAAATTTTGGATTTCTTTTATGGTTACCAAGTGATCCCAGGTTCAGTGTGCTTAAAATACAATGAAAAAGGAATGCCCACAGGAGAAGCAATGGTTGCATTTGAGTCTCGTGATGAAGCAATGGCTGCTGTGGTTGATTTAAATGACAGGCCTATAGGCTCAAGAAAAGTCAAACTTGTCCTAGGGTAGCTGTTCATATGAAATGTCTGTAGAATAGTTACTCATAGTGCTGTGATTAATACATCCACATTGTTTTTATAGTGTATCCAGGATAGAACCTGTGGATTTGTTTAAATTGTAATCAGATTTGTTTTGCGAAGACAAAACAGTGGTTTAGCCATTTACATAAGAAACCCTGCAAAGATGAATGTGCAGAGGATTTTTGATTAAAAGTATGTGAGAAGAGAGATTCTTTTGCACCAAATAGAAAAAGTTTGCTGAAGCTAAACTGACCCCATGATGTTTATCAAGGAATCTAGATTGGTTTTATGTAGTTGTGGATAAAGGAAATAGTTATGTAATGAGATGAAGTCAATGATGCCCTCAGTGGGTGCTATTGCAAGCCATTGTAAAATAGATAGCTCTTCCTAGATTTGGTTAAAAACTGGCTGAATTTACTTTGTTCCGGGTTAAAGCTTTGTTTATAATTTTCCTCTTCAAGTGAATGAATTCAGTGTATAGATTAATTGTTTTGTGTATGTACTCTTATTTTCAAAGGTTATTGCTGTATAGATAGAATTATGCACATGGCTAATGTCTACCAAGCTATTTCATATATACCTATGAGCAGAACTGTTCTGTAAAATTCAAGCTGTTCTTTGTGGAATAACCTTTAGCTATTGTTGCAACTATAACTGTGCAGAATAAGACTTTTGCCACAAATGTAGCTACCGTCAAACATTATTGTATTTAGTTTTCTAGTAAAAAATAAAGTTGGTGCCATGCCAGCAACAACTCAAAAAAACATTCATCATTGTTTAAGTAGCTTGATTTGTTAGGATTATGTAACAGTTGCGATAGACTCTTTGACACTAGCTTGGATAGTGAATGTTGTATTTCTCGTGTATCTTCTGAACTACTCGCAAGGAATCTCTCTTAAGAGAACCAAAGGGATTATCTTTATTAGAAGATTGGATTCCAGCTAAAGATTTCATGTTTAAACTACTCTTAAACGCTTTTTATCTTAACTTCAGCAACTGTGCTGTGAAATACTGTCATGGGTCAATTCAGAGATTTAATCTTATTTTCCCCCCCCCCCAAAAAACCTTGAAAACACTCTTTTGAGTTTACTATATTTTTGCAATAAACTTGTGCTGTTTTATTCAAATTCTGTAAAGAGTTGACATTTTCTTTACTGTGGAGTGAAGACTTTCATGGAGAATAGAAAATCAAAAAGGAAGCAATTATTCACAAGATTGAACAGTAGAACTTGTAGTTTGTCTACTCTTTGGTTTATTAGACATTCAAATTCTTTTTGCTGTCTGAAATTCCACAATTCCCTGCAAATCATTGTACTTAAACATAGTAGCCTGTAAGCTGTTCTGTTTCTTGGTCAAAGAAATCTCGTGCCTTTTAGTGTTGCATATTATGGAACACTGAAGTATACAGTCTGGCATAATTTATAGGTGCAAGTGGCAACAGTTTTATTCATGTAGTGTATAGGGAAGATCTGAAAACCTGTGCAACGCTACCTTCTGAGAGGATTTTCCAGTACAGGAATTTTTGGAAGGATTGTAAAAGGTGTACTACAATAAAGAGGTGGTTGCATTACACATCCTTTTGAAATTCATCGGAATAAATTTGTTTTTGACAAATCACTAGGTGGTGCACTCCCACATTTGAAAAGCTTTGTGATTGTATATACTGTTTACAATTAAGTCTCCTGTTAATAAAATTGTCTCTCTTTGTTATGTGTTTTAACAGTCTTGGGGATATTGTTTCAACAGATGTTTTTCTTTGAGAGTACTATTACTGATTCAGTAAGATGATTTGAATAGGAGACAAGTATTTGAGGTTTTTTAAAAATTTTGCTCTTTGTTCTTGAAACAATTTTCTAATTAAAATTTCCTACTATATTTCAGTTATTATTTGGGTGCTGTTTCTTCATATTTCACACTAGAATAAAATTACTGAAAAGGAAAACCTGGTTTCACTGTGGACAGATCTGGTTGAATTTAGAAGATATTAGTATATGGCTTGCAGAAATTGATGATAACTATTTCAAGCTTAAATGAATCACAACATGCCTTTCTTGTTGTGAAATTGTAATTAAACTACTAGTATCTGGAATTTGATCCATATGCATCTAAGAGCTAAAATAGTGCAGTGCATCTTGATTATCTTTTGGATGTCAGAGCATTAGTAGACCTTTCTGAAATACTCCAGGAATTTCTTATATTGTGAAATCTGCTTTTACACATTTCTCTTCAGATTTTCTAACAAGCTGCAGGTCTGTGTTGGGAAAACGTACATGTCCGGTTATTTTAATTTTCTGTATGGTCTAAAGGACTTGTAAAATTATGTCCTAAGTTGTGCATTTGTAAACACTTTTCATTTTCAAAATTTTATGTAAAACAAAGTTTGAGTTTTGTATTTAGTAGGATTGATACTGATGGAAAAGGAATTTTCTAATGACGGGTTTGAGTTTACTTTTCCGTATCTTGCTGTGTGTTTTGGTATACTCATGACCTTTAGCATAATTCATTAGTAAATGCATCTTTGTAAAGTGTATACTTGTAAATAAATGTGAACTCCCCATAAATATTAGGAGGTCGTATTTGCATATAAAGCTTTGAGGTGTCTTCTATATAATGCTTTAGTAGCATGCTGTTTACTGTAGGTAATGATGAATTAAAATTCCTTCAAGATAATATAAAGAAAAGAATGCAGTGGGCTAAAATAAGTTGCAAATACATTATAACCAAATATGTCATAGGTCATTTTAGCTTTAGTTGGTCTCCTAAATTGTGGAAATCAAGGCAGTGGAATTTAAAGGATCCTGTTTATCTGGAACTTCGTGTCACTGCAAGATGTGCAAGAAAAAAAGTTACTTGCTTATTTAAAAATAAAATGTAGCTAGCAACCGTTAGAGGTTTAATACGCGAGGTAGAAGATGTGGAGGATATTGCTGTTGTGATAAAACATGTAATCTTACATAGTTTATTACATGGTGGGATGAGAGGAAGGACCACTTGATACCAAATTATAATTAACATAAGAGCTTGAAAAAAAATTAAATTGCTTCGGATTTAACCATTGCCTTTTGGACCTGATTAATATTGTGGCCTGTTTTAAATATAATGCTAACTGAAACGTTAATCTAGAAGTCCTTTGAAATAGACCGAGTTGTTGGAGTAAGGCTTTATTTTTAAAGTTAGGCTGCCTAATTTGGAGCCAAATCAGGATCTAAATGTGTCTGGTGCGTCTCACAAATATATCAAAAGCATTAAAAATTCAGCTATGAAAATACCCCATGTAAAAAGAAATATGACTTTGTGGCTTATTTGTACACTAAGGGTCAACAATGTGAAATAAAAATAGAATAAAATGAAAAGAGGCTTTAATTGACTTTAAATTGCAACAAGAAGATGCCACCATGGTACTAAATCTAAACTTTTGCTCTTAAAACAGTCATTTATTGAATGAATATTGCACAAACTAAAACAAAGTTTTGCTTTTAATGGAGCAAGTAGAACTTTTTAACTACAACTGTTGTATATTGATAAAGGTAAGAATTTCTTAGTAAAGGGCCACTGTGTTGCCTTTTAAAAGTAGAAGGAATTACTTTTTGAAGTTCTGTTGCTTTTTAGAATATTGAAAGATATCCTTTATACTGTAAACAGTTTATTCCCTTTTCCCTTACATGCATAATGTCTGAGTCTGTTGGAATTAGGAAGAAAAACTCGTAAGAAAGTCAACAAAAATTAAGATATTAAAGCAGCTTTAAACACCCGGGTTTTTAGAGGAGATCAACAAGTAGGCTAGAAACTTTGTGTGGGTTTGTCTTCTGTTTCAGTCATGTCTGTGAACTCCTAAAATAAGACAAGACCTTGAGAAACTATACAAGTTTCCTGAAGTGTAGTGGAGGTGAAAGAAAGTAGACGGTGTTATCTTTTATGTAACATTTCTTGATCCCAGTTAGTTCTGTTTTTAATGGACTGCTTTTAGGAAAAAAAAAGGGTTGATCATTCTTTATAATAATGTGGAGGATTTTATTGGAGTTTTCTGTTCTACTTGTGTAAAAGTAATTCAGAATGTGCAGTGGCTTGAAAACAAATGTTAAATGTATTAGCTAGGTTCTCACCTGTCTGTTTGCAATCTCCTGCCTACAGAGACCCTTCAGTTCATTTTGCTAATGCTGTTGCTGGTAAATGTTTTTTTGGAGCCTTGGAATGTGTAGAGAGAATAGACTCACATAGAGCAATGCATGATTTGATATATTAGTGTAGAATTAAGTGCAGTTAGCTATCAGCAAAACAGTGGAAACTGACTATATATAAAGAAAGCCTTTCCCCTGCCCCCTCCTCCTCTCCCCTTACAACTGCTTCTAGTATAGGATCTTTCAATTCTAGGCAGTTTTTAAATTCTGATGTACACATTTGGATACAACGGCATTTGAATTCAAACATAGTTACTGGTTGCTTCCCAAGTGTGTTTAAAGCAAGCCTTCAGAGCAAATAATTTTTGTTTAACAGGACCATGAATGACACTTTGTAGAACCCTCTGGGTATAGAGGGGCATAACTGTATCAATATCAAAGGATACTGGTACAAGCTGTTAGGATGCAATTTGCATCTGTGCATGTAGAGATACAAGTGTAAGAAAACCATTCAAAGTAACCCTGCCTCATTTAAAGTCAGAGTTAGTGTGATTTTAGTTAAGGGTGTAGGGACAGATGTAACATTTTGAGGTGCTTTTATTTTATTTAATTTTTTTTATTAATGACAGATTAAACATTTAAAGATTTGGAAGTGAGCTGCACTTTGAAACACTTTAGCTGCAAAAATATATACATCCCCCCCCTATTGCCTTTCTCCAGCTTCCCCCTCCCCACTCCTACCCCCATGGAGCATTCCAAAGTTCTTGCAGTTGCATGCTATAGCACGCTCTCCAGTCAGGATGCACTGCAACCTGTGGCTTCTGGGTGAAGCCAACATGTCAGTTAGTGTTTTGTGCTCCATCTCTGCCCTGGAGGACCTCCCCTTAGTTGGGTGGGGGGGTGCAGGTTGGGGATGGGGCCTTCAGTCTTACTATACTGGAAGGAACATGGAGTATGTGGGATATTGGAGGACTCTGCTCTTCACTGCTATGCTCTGTAGAGCATGTCCAGATAACAGGTTTCTAAATAGTACTTGTTTCCTTATTTTTGGAGCAGTTTGGCCATTTTGGGAATGCTTCAAAGAGTGTTTACCTCCATCAGCTCACCTTCTGAAGCTGCCAAAGGTATTTGAAGTGATGTTATATCTGTCCACACCTAACTCATATTACTACTGGGTCATGCTGACATAAGTAGAGTGTAAGCCCCCCTCCCCTTTTAAAGCAGTTAAATGTATATTTGCCCATTTCCTCCATTAATACTTCTCAACTTTCTTTAATTCTTTTGTTGGGACAAGTTTTATTTTCCCTGTTATTACTGATGAACTAGCATGGCTTTTCCTGCACTCGTATATTAGATTGTGTGCAGCATAGTTCTGGGAATGAAATCTAATTGAGTGTACTCCTTGCTTCATCTTAGGCTGTGCAGCACAACTGTACAGTGAAGAGAGAGAGAAATTGTCATCTTGTATGTAAATTTGTTACAATGGGAGGTGTGTAGCTTCTCTCAAATCCTGCATGGTATTCCAGTAATCTTCCCTCACTAAAAGCACTTGAGCTTTGTCTCTTTGGGCCTCTTGATATAATCTGAATAAATGGTGACTTTTTGAGGACTTCATAAAACAATTACGATGCATTTAAGCAAAGACTCCAGAGGCCAATATAACTCTGAATTCTAACCATTTTAAGGTAGGTGAAATTTTTGCCAGCTATTTAGTAATGTCAAGCAATCGCACAACTTCATTTCAACCTGCATGTGTGGATTTTGCTTTGTTTTTTAAATCTAGTTCTTTGAGTTGACACACACACTGTGCTGCTTTCTGCAGTAGTAACAATTCCAGTTTTGAACCAAAAGCAAGGCCAGTTCACATGGAAATTACAAATACAATATACACTTTAACTGTTTATTTTAAAAAATGAACTCCTTTTGCAAACTTTAAAGGGTGAGGAACCCTTTAAAGTTTGAATGATTGGTATATTCCACCCCCCAAAAGCAGGACTTCAAAGTTCTATGTACCTTTTCAGGTACTTACATGGCCCTTGTCCTAATATATGACATTTTTTCTTATAATTTATAATGAAAACTGAAACATGGCTTCTGAAATACACTCAGGTTCCAGAGTGTTATTTTATAGGTGTTAGTGTTGCGATTATGAAGAAATATTAATTAGTTAACCAAAGCACCACTGCTGGAGTTGACACACAAGATATAAAAGTATGACGTGCCCTTTCACATTTAAACCTCCTGTGGGAATGAGTAAGGTAAAAAGGACAGTTTGTCTGTCTTATTATTTTACTATTAGCCAAATGCTTTTGTTAAAATGACCACACCTTTCAGTTCCAACACACCTTCCATAAATTCTGAGGAGCTAAAGGCCACAATTGCTCACTATTCAGAATCACAGTACTCAAACCACAGAAACTAAGATAATAAACAAAACATAATTGTGAGCTAGCAATACAAGAAATCACAATTTAAGAGCAGATCGTGAGAGCTTTAAAAAAACGGGGCAGTTTATCTTCACAAGGAATTCAATAAAACATTGTTCAACTCACTTAAAATTTCAGACCTCTATTCCAATATTCCTAGAAAATGTAGTTCCAGTTTGACATGGAGCCTTGCATTTACTTAAAGCTTTTTCATCTGAAGGATTTAATGCTTTACTGAGGTTGGGTAAGTAAATGTTTCTGTTTTTTGCTAATTGGGAGCTGAAATAGTCACTTACTCAAATCTAGAGAGTCAGTAGTAAAGCAGGCTGTGATTGTTCTTCTCCAAGTTTGAAGGAACATCAGCTTTGTTTCATTTTCTGGAATTGGTTAAAGGGACACTCTTTGGCCAAACCTGGTCCAGATTGAAGACTCATACCTTCAACAAATTGTAAGATTAATAGATATGGTATCTTTAAAAAAGTAAGAATGAATTGTGCATTTCTAAGCTTACCCATCAGTGTTTGCAGTTCAGATATTGAATTGAGTTGTTGTGGAAGAGTCAAAAGACAAAAACAAGTGAAGATTTGATTCCTTCTGTGCTATTAAAATAATCCAAAATGTAAAATAAGGTACACCTTGGAAAATGGACCGGCTGAGATTTTACAGCAATTCTTGTCAGTTTTCCACATTTGCTTCCATTTAAAATAAATTATAAAGATTCAGCTTCAATGGGAACCGTTAGACCAGTGTGAGACACTTGAAAAATACTGCCCTGGATGTTCAGAATCTCTTGAAAGATAAGTGTCCTTTGAAAGGCACTGTTTATTCTGTTTAGCTCAAGATTATAAATACTAAATTCATATTTATGCAAAGTTTTTAAGGGAAACCTACTATAGAGATTGTAGCATACTTATATTTTAAAAAGAGAAAAAAGCTTTTTGATGGATATGCAGAAAATGCATTTTAGTGGTCTTTCATAATACTGTTTTTACTCAGTTCCAAGATGAGGGTTCTTTTTTCCTCAGTTGACGGGGGGCGGAAGCCCCTCATCTTATAATCACATGCAAGGAAATCTCACTGAATACATGGTCTATCATTAAACTACTGCCGAAAGCAGCATAGGCACAGTAATGGAAACTAACTATGGATTTGATTAAATGTAGCTAACGCTGAGCATAACTATAAAAAACATGACCCACATTGAGCAAATATGCTGATGAGGACAGTACCACAAGGACAGGTTAATGCAGCTCATCTGAGGATTTTTTTTTAAATACAAATTTCAAGTCTCAGGCTAAATTAGCCAAATCGGTTCCAGATTCTATTGACTGAGGAGAGCTCAATCGTTCATGCCTGTGTGGTACTACCACCAGCAAGCATCTCCCTCCCAGACTCTTTAGCCTGGGGCTTCAGATGCTCCCAAATCCATGGCAGGCATCCTATGTGCAGGCATCAAGCTAAAAGGCCAAAGGAGGAAGCTAGGGGGAAAAATCCCCCATTTCCATAAAAAATGAAGTATGTAGCCCAGATCTTAGCCAATTTTTTTATTATTAAATACATTTTTTGTGTCCCAAGCCAAATTGGCTCAATCAAGTCCAAATCCTTGAGTCAGTCCAGAACCATAAGTGGCCCTACAACCAGCAAACATCTTCCACCCCCACCAGGAGCTTCAGATATTTCCAAAGTCTTTTGGCAGGCATCCTACGTGCAGGCCCAAGCCCAGAGGGCTTGGGGTTCAGATGCCCCCAAGTTGCGCTTGCCCTCAGTCATATGGCTGCAGGAATAAGCTAGGGAGGAGCCTCCAATTTCCATAAAGTGGGCTTTAAGCCCCAACACCTTGGCAGGTGCTAAACCACACCAGAAGAACAGTTATCCCTGGGATCGCTTAAGAAAAACTGCCTTCATGGACCTAGATACATGGTGTTTCCCCTGCCAGGTAATCTTAGCCAAAAGACCAAGAAGCGATTTGAGGATAAGTTTAGTGCCACCCATCTGAAATTAAATGCAGTTCCTCTCACCATTTTCAAGTAATGGTGAGCCTGGACATTGCTGTTTCTGTTACAGGACTCCCTGTTCAGAACTCCTGAAGCCTTACTGGAGTACTCTGTTCAGTTTTAGTCACAATGTTTTAAGGGAAACATGACAAATGGAAGAGAATCCAGAGGAGAGAAACAAGTTATTAGAGCTCTAGAAAACAGCATGTGCTTGCCTCTCACTCTTTCTCACATCAGCATACCGGCAGTGGAATGCCAGGTCAGATTACAAGGTTATCTACATATCCCCCATTGGTAGGCAGGGGCAAGGGAGTGAGAAACTTTTGTGCTTGTTTTGACTATTTTGACTATGATAGCATGTTTTAACTGCTTTTTACTTTGAATATAAGAGGCCAGGGAAGTCAGGTTTGTGTGTACTGGCCCTGCCTTCTAAAGGCGCCCCCCCCCACCCCCACTTCTTCCTCTTCCTCTAAGCTCAGGAATCACAAGAGACTAAGGAGAAGTGTCAGATAGGAGCTTTCCTAGGGGTTGGTACTGCATTTCACTAGCTAACCATAAAAGAATACAGTGAGGTCTGTCCCTTGCGCTCTAGGCAGGCTGACCTTGTGAGTCTCTCCAAATGCAATCTTGACTGCACAATTTTGTGGTAGTGGGGCACTGCTTTTGCACTTTTCCCTTAGCTTTAAAGTTGTGAGGAAGTAGAGAGCAAAGAGTTATCACATCTCCTAGACTTATTTTTGCTGCTGTAGCAGTAGGAAGGGGACAAATTCAAGGCAAACCTCCACTAATTGGATACTATACCTGTAAAATCATAACATGTATACATTTTCCATTTAGAGAATCTAAATTATTGGGGGGGGGGGCGGTGTTGTCTTATAATCGGTCATCTTCCATTTCAGTAACTATGATATACTGTTTCAATATCCATCTTAAGATTCTTTTGACAACTGAAAGATGTTGCTACTCTTCTCTCCTTTTGTTGAAAATAATTTTTGGCAAGGGACATAATGGCTTTGAAAAATGTTGCACAAAGCTACAACTTGAGTAGAAGTTACCCTTCACTGCTGCTGAAGCAATAGGGTATGCTTTCTTAAGGAAGAAATGATGCAGCTTAACACCATTAGTTATTCCAAGTACAGCGAGCAAGGCTTCATCTAGACTGGTTTGTGGGACTTAGTATTTTCCTTAGGTGGATGCCATTTTTTCACATTCTGGAATCAAGTTTTAATTTTAATATTTGCCTAGTATTTCTGGCTGTAAAGACCACTTTACACCATCAAAAATAAGGATTGTCCTGATGTTGACAACCTACATGAGTTTAAAACAGTTCTATTAAGTGAATGCAGTGGTCCAGTGGAGGTAGATTAATCCTTGTTTAAGGTAATTAAAGTACTAAATCTTGGACAAAATATCTTTTAAAAAAGTGACTTTATTCCTGTCATCTCAGTAGAGTGGTAAACTCTGACAGTGTTAGAATCTTATTTTAAAAAAAAAGTTTAGAAAAGGGCATCTACTCCAACCCCCTACTCAAGACGAGATCATTCCAAACAAATGTCCATCTAACCTGCACATAAAAACTTCCAGTATTAAATCACCTTCATAGTTTGAAAGTTCTCCCTAATATCCAATCTAAATTGCCTATTGCAACTTAAGACAGTTGCTTTTTGCAGTACTTTGAACTTTTCTTTATTGAATTTCATTTGACTAATTTTGAACCATTTCTCCAGTTTATCAAGGTCATTTTGAATCCTGATTCTGTCTGAGAAAATGTCTGCAGCTCCACCCAACTTCGTGTCATTTGCAGATTTACTAAATGTACTCTGAATTCCATCTTCTTAGTCATTTAATAAGAGATTGAACTGTACTGAGCCCAGGACAAATGTCCATGGGGAACCCCACTTGACAGATCCTCTAAATTGGACTTTGAGCAATTGGTGACTATTCAAGAGCGGTGGTGCTTTGATCAGTTGTGCACCCACCTCTTTAAGGTAGAACCAACCCCTTTGCTACTACTATCCTCAGATTTGTCTCCTGTGGGATCCTACTTATGCAGTTTCCTGAGCTTTCCTGAAGTCCACAATTTTTATCTAGCTGCTCTCCTTCCTTTCCTTAGGATCTTGACAATATCACTTCATAATCATTGCGACTCAACTCTTCCACTTTCACGTTCACCAACTTCTGAACCAGTTCTTCTCTGGGTGATGTGATATAAGCCTTATTTGCTTGGCAGAGATTAAATAAGTCTTTAGACTGAGGCTAGGATTCTGCTCCCACTGGGGGAGCTGGAGTGTAGAAGGGCATTTTTTGAGTGTTTCCACACTCAGTTCTCTGCAGTAGCATCAGTTGTCTCCCTGCTGCTGTAGAGTGAGCAAAACAGGGTGCTGCAGAATCTTGCTTTTTCAGCACCATGGATGAGGGGGTTGAGGGAGAAAAGCAAATGGTTGAGGATTAAGGAAAAGGAAGAGGGTTGATTTTCATAGTGGCAGGATATGTACATATTAACATCACTTTTTTGACTAACAAAAACATTCTGAATCCTCAAATATTTCAACATATTTTTATCAAAATCTTAAACTTTTTGGTTTCAGTTCTGGTATCTCCCAAAAACATCAGCTTGTCAGTATCATATGAAAAATGTAACAGTTGGAGTAAGGAACAAGCAAATAGTACAAGAAACTGCACATATTGGAGCAAAACTTGAAGCTTAATGTTTAGGTATTTATATATATTTTTCACTATAAAGCCTAATGACTGACCAGTACAAAGCCCCCAGTTACTTGCTTTAAAATCCTTCCCCAAAAAACTTTTTTGATATATCCTGCCAGGGATATTACTGGAAATTGAGAAGGCATGTAAATAAGTTGTTTTTGCTTTTGGGGTTGTGTTTTTTTTTTTGGGGGGGGGGGGGTTCTCCCTTTGTACAAGTACTTGGGGAAAAACGATACAAAAAATATTCCATCTCAAAAATGTTTTGGCTTGGACCTTTAAAGTTTGCTTATGTCTTAGTGTCTGTTCTCCCTTTTTTTTTTCTTGGATCTAAGGGTGTTTAAATAACTAGATATTTCATGGGTAGAATATCAAGCGATGAAGGATGATGGCACCTTCCTTTTTCTTATCTTTTGTCTGTCTTGATTATTAGATTGAAACTCTTTGAAGGAAGGGACTGTCCTTTGCCATGTATTTGTACAGTGCCTAGTGCAATAAGTTGTAAAGAGAAGTTAAGGTCTCTCCATGCTTTTTATACAAAGTAACAGGAAAGGCAGATTTGAAGGGCTAAATATCTCCAGTTCTCCAAAGAAATTGTCAAATAGATACGTGTACTTTGACAATGGCCAAGTGGATACCAGTCAGTGCATTGCACAGCACACCATTCATGCTTTACTGAGGAGAATGGATCTATTACGGTAATGAGCAAACTACAGCTTACCTCTAATATTGAACCTAATGTTTTCAGATATTAAATAGCTGCATGAATAAGCTGTAACCACTTATCTGCTGTGAATGCCTTGTTGCAGTTCAATAAGGACACATACAAGGTGCTGCACTTAGGGAAAAGGAATTGCCAGCACACCAGAGGCTGGGGATTACCTTCTCAGCAGCACAGTGGCAGAAAGATCTCGGAGTCGTTGTCAACTCCAGGATGAATAGGAGTCATCAGTGTGATAAAGTAATTAGCAGAGCTAACCACACTTTGTCACGCATTAGTAGGTGCACCACAAACAGGTTCTGGGAAGTGATGCTCCCCCTCTATGCAGCACTGGTCAGGCCAAAGCTGGAGTACTGCATCCAATTCTGGGCACTGCAATTCAAGAAGGATGTGGACAACCTTGAGAGGGTCTAGAGGAGGGCTACTCATGTGGTTAGAGGCCTGCAGGAAAGGCTGAGGGGCCTGGACCTTTTCAGCCTCCGAAAGAGAAGACTAAGGGGGGATCTTGTGGCAGTATACAAATTCACTGGGGCAGGGGGACAAGAGGGAATAGGAGATGCTCTGTTTACCAGAGCACCCCTTGGAATAACCAGAAACAACAGCCACTAGCTAAAAAAGAGTAGATTTAGGTTGGACATCAGAAAGAAGTTCACAGTAAGGGTTGCCAGAGTCTGGAACAGGCTTCCAAGGGAGGACTCCCCTACCTTGGGGGTCTTCAAGAAGAGACTGGACAAGCACTTGGGTGGGGTCACATAACCCCAGCACTTTTTTCTGCCATTGGCATTTAGTGATCCATTGAGGTCTCTTCCGACCCTAGCGTCTATGGGGTGACCTCTGGGCACCTGATATCTGAAAGCTTGTCCAGTAACTCTCCCAAATATAAAATTGGTGCAGTAAAAGAGATAACAAAATCCTTGCTTCCCATACATTTCCTGGACCACCATGGCTACATAACTTAACTTGCCATACAGTGTGGACCAGAAATGAAGACTCCAACCCAGGCCAGTACTACACCACAAGACCTTCATGATATGAAGTTGTTCAGTCATCAGAATAATTAATGGCACCATATTCTAACCATGTTAGAAACCATATTTGGAGTTATCAAAAGTATTCAGCATTAGTTGAATTCTGCTGCTCTTCTAGCAGTGGGATGACATGAAGGGATAGTATGCTGTGTCAGGACTGAGTGCTTGTGAAAAATCCCACTTAAGTTCCATAGGATACCTGGGATATGATTAGTTAGTTGAAAACCCTGGGATTTTCTCTGACTTGAATAGAATTAGTGAGGTTTCCCTCCTCCCCCCTTTTCTTAGGGGAGAGTAGTACTACTTCCTTTATGGAGCATACTTTGATAGGATTGATCAGAGCCCCCCAGGTTGTGGGCAGGGCTACCCAGATGTGCATTCCTCTTATTACTAAGCAATTCTTGCATGGTTAGCTCCCTGTCTCAAATACCTAAAATATTTTTACTACTGTACATTTTTTTTTTAAAAGAACCTCTTAATTTTAAATTGGCCCTATTGTAAGTCTAATGTGTTACTGTGAAGGTACAAGCCCTGATTAACTGTAAATTAATATTGCTGCCTTAGCAAACTGTTATAAACTGTGAAAGGAGCAGTTCAGGTAACTCATTTGTCAAGACATCCATGAAAGCTGTCTGAAGTAGCAGTTTTATCCTTTTTCAATTAAAAAGCTTTCTAATTGTTTAGATCTCAAGGAAATTTCTTTTTTATCTAGGTTTCATTTGTTACCTTCATCCCTTACCTAATGCAATGTTGAAATGGCTGTCTTTTAATGTATAAAGTATATCTCTGAGCCTAGTTGGCCTCTCCTCAACCGTGAATGTGTACACTGACATCAATTTTCAAAACGTGGTGTGTAAGGGATCAAACTTGGATGGATGGGTGGTTATCTTGAAAAGAATTTTTGGCCTGGAGGAATACATGACTGATATTCTCTGTTCTTTTGCTGCTGGAAGATAAGCACCCACCATGCACATCCTTACCTTGTCCACCTAGACTTGTACATCCTTACAGAGGAGGGGCCAGGTGTGGTCAGTGGGCTGCAGCTGCTTCAAAGAACAAGTCATCTTTGGCTGTGTCTATATTAGGGGTGTTTTATCAGTGAAGATCAACAGTGATTCATTATACTGGCAAAGTGCTCTTAGTGTGGATTCAGCCATTATGGCAAAGCTATGTTTTGTACAGGTTCAGCAAACCCTTTTCCCTTCCTGAACGAAATAGGCAATACCAGTGAAATCACAGTTTTGCCGGCGCAACTGTGTACACGCAGTTTGGGGGTCGGACTCGATGATCTATTGAGGTCCCTTCCGACCCTAACATCTATGAATCTAGCCAGCACATAATGGATGGAGTAAGAGTAGTATATCTACAAATAGAAATCCTGGTTTAAGATCCAAAACAGAACGAGGTATGATAGTCTGGAGACATTTATCACTTGAACAGTTTAATTTATTAGAATGCATCATGGCCAAAAACAGGGAGCATCCATATATAAGTTCAACCAGATTTTGAAGTTTTTTTGGCTACCTATAAACAAGAAGTTTGAACCATTTAATTATTTACTGTGCATTGAAGGATATGGCATATTATAAAAGTCTGTTCAAGCCTTTCTCAAAGCATGAGGTGTGACTCCAAGAATGGGAGCTATAGTTGGTGATACTGACGATCGTAAGACTATAATAAAGGGTGGAATCGAAGAGTAGGAATGGTTAACTGGGACCCATTTTCCTGAAATGAGGCTCAGTTTATGTGATTTTGGGGAAAGCTGTGCTAAAAATGAGAAGAAACGGTTTAAACCTTCCTAACATTTTCACCCTTGGATAACAATTTGCAGGCTCTTCATTATAGCTTTAAGTTTGATTATCATAAGTAGGAGGGCTGTCTCTTCACTAGTAACTTGATCCTAGGGTCAGTTTATAAGACTTCCTCAGTGTTTGTTTTTCATATGTTATTGGACAAGTAAAATGCTTTTTACTTGACCATTTATGACAGAGGGAGCTGTCTGTTAGCCCCAAAAGGATTTAACAGTTGTCAAATGTATGTCTAGCTTGCCTGAAAACAGTTATCACCAGTAAACTTTAGAGCCTATCATTAGATTTCTAGCCACAGCTTTCAATTCAACGTGGCTATGAAAAATGTTCAGATTCCTGAGTGTATGTCAGATATATCACAAACAGTTCCTCGAATTTTCCGTCTCCACTAGTAATGGTGTGCAGCCTGTTATTGCTGATCACAGGTTTGGATTTGTTGCAGGTTGGCACAAAATTGTTTGTCCAGTAGCTTTTGGAAAAATGGCATCTCAGCCTAACTTTTTGTGCCTGCAGCTTTTCTCAATATTGAAGGCCAAGGGTATTGAATTGGGCAATAGAAATCCCAACATCTTGCACCTACATTTCATTATTCCTGGTCAGGATGGAATCGGTTTTCCAGAGCAGTATGTACAGAGGGTTAATGTTGCCAGTGTTCTGCTATTCTGTAGATAAACAGAAGTCCTCAGTTTCCAGGACTGACTTTTCTGAAATCATTACATTTACTAGCCTGAAAAGGCATAGTTTTCTTGTGACTAAACAATTGAGCCAAGTACACAAATGCATATTTTGAAGGGAGGTCCAGTACATGAAAAATAAAATTTCACCATTGGATAACAGGAGTTTCTAGTGCAATTTTCATAACACTTTATTTTGCTACTGCTATTAATCACTGGGATATAAAAGCTTTTTTTTATTTCTTCCCTGCCCGCGCCCCAAAACTGAAACAAAATGGCTGAGAAGTCATTGTGGAACTCATTACACTTTCAACAATGGTTTTTTTTGATGTAGGATGAGTTTATGAATGTTTTAGGATAGAGGCTAGTGATTCCACAAGGAGATCACACAACCTAATATCTACGAGCATATTTTATAGGTCCTGAATCATTTTATGTGAAAAGCATGCAGACCTTTTTTCTTAAAAGCTATTAATGAATTGTCTGAATTTTTTAGTGCATTTTAATGCCATTAGTAATGCTGCATGCTTGGTATGACTCTATTGGCTTAATAGTATGATTTGACCCATACAATTAGGAAATGTTGCTGTTGCTCCCTGCATTCCAATGTAATTCTCATAAAGGTAAAAAAAAATTGTGAATGTTTCAGAGAAGTCTTATTAGTCGATTGACAATCTGGCATCATGAAGACGAGTACACATAAGGGAAGCATCCTTTCAAATTAGGGATACAGATGACCCAGTTTAAAGAAATGAAAATAGTCTAGCTAGGTATCATGAGATTAAACAAATTACATAAAATAAAAGGAATACGAAAGAAATCTTAAGAGCAATGGAACAGGAATACATTTCTTATGAGAAGTGATGGAACCTGTACTTTCTGAGGAGTTTGAAACTGGACAGGAGAAAATGGAGAATTAGCTCTTGGGATCAAGCTGCCACTGACAGAGATGGCATTTCTTCTATGAGGTTATTACTTGTCTACAAAAAATTCAGCTGTAACCAATTGTTGTATAAACTAACCAAATAGCAATGGTGTTGCGATTACCATGAAATATATGATAAAGTTTGAAGTAGAAGTTGAGAAGGAGAGTTCCTATTCCCTCTTTCCCCTCTTTATTACAGAGAAACAACTTCAGACTTTTTGACTGTTGGCGTTATACTTTTCCATAACCTCAGTGAAGGGTAAGGTTATATTGAGGACAACTACAAAGCAATCATAAAACAATAGGAACTATTGAAGGCTAGCTATGAATGAACATGGTCTTTATGCAGGAGAAATAAGACCCAAGGCACTCTGGAGAAGAGCAGAACCATACTATGCAGTGCAAACTCCCCTAAATTTTACATGAATTTAAAATATATTTTTCTCTGACATACTTGTCAGTCTTGGTCCCATTAAAAGCATGCATACTTATGGCTTACAGTTGATTAATGTTATGTTTGAACAATGTTTTCAATTGTAATTAAATCAGCATGGAGACTTTACATTTTTCCAGATGTCCTAGCTCTCTGAGGTTTTTAAATCTTCTATGATGTTCAGGTGACCTGGTTCAAAACCCCCTTCCCCTGCAATCTGCATTAGGGAAAGGGAAGCTTGTAGCTAGTTTGGGTGGATCCCTTTTAAACTGCTCCAGGGCTAGGCACCCAGGAGCCTCTGAATTGAAAATTGAATTAAGAGGCTTCAGAGAGCTAAAAAGTCTTTGGTATTTGTGCTGAAGCACAATTGCTTTCTATTGCATTTCTGAAAAATGCAAGAAATCTCCAAGTCTCTGAAATGAATAGGACGGTTTAATTTTTCAGAGCTTTTGTTTCAGATTCTGCAGATACAGGTGGACAGCACCTTATTGGTTTACCCTTGCTTTGAAATTTATTTCATAACTATAATGACTAGAAAAATATCTTAAAACAAAACCAAGATTTGAAATCATGGACCAAAATTTGTGGTTGCAAAAATTGTGGAATAAATGGTGACCTGGGGATATTATCTAGATGAAACTCTCCTGTAAAACTGATTTCATTTTAAGTTTCACTATTAAACTATTCTTGTATATTAAGGAAATCTAACTGGTTTTGTGTAGAACCTTATACTCAACCGATATTTAAGCTTCTGGAATTACATGCAGGACTCAGAATGCTTAGATTAGACAGTTCTTTGGTGTATTGCTTCTACATATGAACAATGCATGTTCAAGAGCTATTCTTCCTAAAATATTTTTGAGATTTTTCTTTTTTTTCTTTTTTGATTGCTGTAACTAAAGCACCTCAATTGGAATGCTACTAAGTTATTTACACCCCCTTTCTGCCAGAGTAATAGTTTGAGTTGGCTTGAAAGTGTGAACTGAAACTTGGCTTCTTGTCTGTATTGGAATAGGATAACTTATTTTTGAGGAAAGATGAACTAACTAGTGAAGTCTACTTACTTAAGCTATTTCAACCTAAATAATAACTAGACCCCACCCCCCACACACACACTTTATAAGACATGGGTTGATAGAATCCAGAGGTTATCCTGTACTAAATATGTGCAATTTAAGAAGGTGCCCTGTATGACCTCAAGTCTTCTAGGTTCAGTCACCAATAATGTCCTAACAAGAGCATGTAGAAGAGCTATATGAAAACCATAGTATTTCATTCTGGCTCTGATGTATGGAGCAAGCATGTGGGGATAGCCCAGAGGGTAAGATTCATACAAAAGTTATTTCCCCAACCAACACCTGTTTTGATAACAAGGAAGTGCAAAGATTGGTTAGGTTTAAAACTATAAGCTGGATGCACTTAACATTGGAAAGTGGGTACAGCAGAATCCAAATGAAGATCATATCTCACATCTGGTACCTTTCTCCAGTAAGACCAAACCTCCAGTGAGAAGAAAAACGTCAGTTGGGAGGGTTTTGAAACTGAATGCTGCTCATGAAAATATAAGTGGGTGATCTACATGTTATAATACTAATGTGACCTCAAGCGTAAGTTGGCAGTTGATTCTAACATCAACACTTGCACAGTAACAGTTGAAACTACTGTTTTGGGGTTGTGTGTGGTTTTTATTTTTTTTAATAAACAGTTGATGACAACCAGTTCTAAGAGAAATTCTTAATGAAGTAGCAAAAGAGCTAGCGGGGGTCTCTTACCCATGTCTTACATTCATTCCAAAACATATATATATATATATATATATATCTTGGTTTCTCAGTTCCCGAGTCCTCTGTTTATATACACATGCTGCAGAAGTGTTTCTTTTCAAATTACTATAACAATGTGCTTCAAATCTGATTTGTATGGAACTCCTGGTTCAGTAGGCTTTGCAAACCTTGGTTCTGCTTAGACTGATAATTGGCTAGTTATGATCAGTATTTTCTGACTGACATGTTCAAGAACTGGACTGCCATGGCCTAACTTCAATCTCCTGAATGCTTTGAGATGTGGATGGATTTTAATCCCTGAACAAAAGGGCAAGGTAGCTCATGGGAAACTAGTATCAGAGCTTTTTGTGGATGTAAGATGGGTACCAACAAATATACATATGTTTGCTGCTTAGGGTTAATTGATAAAGTCTTGAATGCTTGTCTGAATGTATTGGTAGCTTTTCGTCCTTCTAAATTTGGTTGCTCCCCCTTAGTGGCAGCAAAATTACTTTATCACTACCCCTAATAGGTCAAATATTTCAGGAAGTGTCTGTTACTGTCCAAGGACATGTTCCTACCCACCCTTCTTGTAAACACTTGGGTTAGTGATAAAACCTCTTGTGTTCTTGTGCTTTGAAACTTCCCAGAGAAAAAGTGTGTGTTTTGGAATACATTTCAGGGGAAGTCTAACACAAATGCTTAATTTAAAATTAAGCAATAGCAAATCTTGGGGGAGACTTATGGGTGCTGCCACCTAAAATGTCTGTCACTAATTTCATAGTTTCATCATTGGTAGGGTCAGAAGGGACCTGAGCAGATCAAGTCCGACCCCCTGCCATGGCAGGAAAGAGTACTGGGGTCAAACAACCCCGGCAAGGTGTTCATCCAGCCTCCTCTTGAAGACCCCCAGGGTAGGAGCCAGCACCACTTCTCTTGGAAGTTGGTTCCAGATCCTAGCTGCCCTGACAGTGAAGTAGCGCCTCCTGATGTCTAGTCTGAATCTACCCTCTGCCAGCTTGTGTCCATTATTTCTTGTCACTCCTGGGAGTGCTCGGGGGAATACTTGGGAGTGCTCGGGGAAACACGTTAATTTAATGGCTTAATTTAAGATACTAGTGATTTGACTGATAGGAAGTAGGAAGAAAGATGGGGGACTACTTGGAAAATGGGGACATTAAGAGTCAAGTAAGTCTATTTTGTGATATGGGAAGTTCTAAAGTGACTTGGAAAAAAATCCCCGTTGGAAAAAATATGAATGTGCATTGCGTGTGTTTTGCATCATATAAATTCAAAGCCAGTGTTATGATAGTCTTCCTACAAAGGATAGTCATTTCTTGGAGATAGTGAACCTTAAGAAGAGGAGACAGTTTGCTGAGTAGGCAAGCCATGCTCTAGATCTTGTGCTGAGCTGCGTGTGTGAACATACAAATGGAGATGACAGGAATTGCTCTTTCCAGCATCTTATCTAGTTTTGCATGAAAATCAGACTGTTACAGTAGGTAACATTTAAGGCTTCTGGCTATAGAGCTAAGGCTATAATTCTGTTTCCTACATTGTAAAAAGCTGTATTTGAAGCTATATTTTTAGGAACGGAAGCATGCGTAGGAGGGCTGTAAAGAACTACATGGACTTCATAATAGATTTGATCTATATACTAAACTGGGATGTGGAGACACAATATAGATGGATCTGGGAAAAGGACTATCAGAGCTACTGTTAAGCGACTTTGAAGAAATGTGTTCATCAAATGTAATGGCAGACTTTTGAGGCTGGGTGCACAGCCCCTTTGTGGTTGAATTATTGTGTTATATGGGAGGTCAGTAATAAAAACTAGTCTAATTAAAGGGACGTGTTGTGGGGGGGAGGATGACTTGCCTGCATCTGAATATATCTAAGGTGTCTTGTCCATTTCTAAAGTTTCAGTAAAATACATTTGGCATCATTTTTTTTTTTTATACTGCCATTATTGTATCGTCTGAATAACTTCCAGAAATTAAGTGTCATGATTCAAATCTAAAGTGTGATTAAAAGCAGTAGTTCCTAATCTTTTTAGACTGTGGACCGGCATACTGCAGACCAGCAGCCAACCAGTATGCTGGTCACTTCTGGTCTGGCAGCCAACCCTTTGCGGACTGGTACTGGGCCATGGCCTGGGAGTTAGGAACCTCTGATTTAAAGGATAGCCCAAACTTTAGGTAGATATCTGTGGCCAGTCGAGGAAAGTTTTTCTGAAATGAGCTGAATATGATAGGTACTTAGTAGGGCTGTGCGAAGCTTTAGTCCCTGATTCAATTCGGCCCACTTCAGTGGCCAAATCTTCGAATCCAAATCAAATCATAGGACCTTTTAATCTTTCTGAATCGAATCAGAACCTTCTAGATTGATTCGGAAAGATTTGGACATAGACAAAGCTTTAAATGTTTTTTCTACATACCTCTAAGTAGCAGGCGGCTCATGAATGCTGCGGTGGTAGGGCATATGGAATGATCCACAGAAGCACGGGGGGGGGGCTCCCCAGCGCACTCAGCAGCAGACCAGGAAGAGGACCAGAAGCATTTCTGGTCCATTTCTGGGTACTGGGGAGTGCTCAGGCCTTCAACACCCCCGCCCCCCCCCGGGCTCAGCGACTAGTGCCTCCTGGGTCTTGGGGGGAGGGGGCACCTGGGGTCCCCCTGCAGCTGATTTGCCAAGCCAGGGGGGCACGGAGGCCCCCCAGTGTGCTCCCTGGTGGACTGGAAGTACTTCCGATCCACTTCGGGGTTCACTGAGCACACGGAGGGTGCCTCCCCCCACACACACACTCCTGTGGAGCACTCCATCCACCCCAGCATTCATGAGCCATGCCTGGTGCTTCGAGGTATGTAGAAAAAACATTTAAAGGTGTGTCTATGTCCAAATCGCTGAATCAACTAATTGAATCACTGGCCCCAATTCAGGCCAAATCCGAATCGAATAGGACCCGTTTCGCACACCCCTGGTACTCGGTTGATACCTATAGCTTTCTCAGATTTTATTATGGTACTGACTGGTTCCCAGAAAGATCAAATAATCTGGCTTTACGTTAGACACACCCTCCCTCCTTCCCCCTTTCCTACAGTGCTCCTCAATGCTTTAGAACAGTTCTCTGCAAGCTCTTAATACTGTTATTACTTAGTGTAACGCTGTCCACTCACATGGGTCACTATTTATGCCTCTTTATAATTTGATGGGGACAGTCTATACCATGAGCAAGACATCAATTACAGATTAAAATGCAGTAATTAAAAAAGATGCCTTGCCACAAAGTTATTGAAACTTCTGTTGGTGAAAGAAGCCCTAGCTAGGAATGAAGCTTTCTGTTTTCAGATTCTCTAAGACATGTTTGTGTCTTTCAAACTCCCTTCCCCTGGCCAGGACAAGCAAGATGCAGCCTTTCAGTCTGTGCACAGTATAAAATAACCACCCCAAAGGTTTCCTAGTAAAGAAAGACGAGTTAATCATATGCTAGTCCTCATTCTTCTATTGCACGAAGCATAGGACCCTGTTTTTCTTTGTCAAGCTGCATCCTGAGGTGAAGAAAGTCAAAGTGGCTAAATGTAATCTCAAAGAGATGAAGTCTAATCCTACAAAAATTATTTTGCGTATTGGTGAAAAACAAAACTTTTAAAGACAGAGAACCACATTAATTATCTACAAAGTACTGCTTGTCCCAAGGTATTAAACTCGTTTTTGCTTTTCTTTCTTTTTTTTTTTTTTTAAGATGTAAACAGATCCAGGATGGATTTAAGCCATATTTCAGATCAATAGCAAGTTCTACAACTCTCTCAAAAAAATAATCAAGCAGAAAATGCTTTCTTTCCTTTTGTGCTAATGGAAAGTAAAAGAATTCTATATAACTATTTTAAGGCAGCACAGATTGTTCTTTCATCCTTTACTGTTTCCCTTTCTTTAGAAAAATCTTAGGACCAAGATGGCCCTAAGAAAGAAACCTAGACTAGATTTTTTTTCTCCAGATCTACATTCTGAGAGAGCACCTTTAACCAATGGGAAAAGCCAGAGGAGATTATAAAGAATAACAATTATGTTCCCTCTAAGTCAAAGAAAAAAAATTGTAGTCCACATTCAAATGTAGGTGCTATAATTGAGGTGGAATGCAATTTGCTTCAATAGAGCAAAGGCCAACCAAGCACGTACAGAAATTTTACATCAACAAGAAATAATGTGTAATTAATCTAAAAATGGATCCCAGAAAGCTGTCTCTTTCATAGATGATCACCAGGGATCTTGGTTTTCTCTGTTTAAAAATTGCAAAATTGCTTAAAACAATCACAAATTCTCTGATTTAAAAATCCAAAATCTGTGATTAATGTGAAACACCACGCGCGTGTGTGTGTGTGTGTATCAGTTGAAGACAAAGTTTTATTGATATATTTACAACTTCAAAACAGTTAGGAAGCCTACCAGTGCCTCAGTCGCTATAATAAAATACATTCTAAATACCATAAATTTTGGAGTTTGATTTTTGGGTTTTTTTATGATGGAAAATCAGATATCTCCCTGCCGTCTTCGCTCACCAGGACGTGGGTCCAGCTGCATCTGTTCCCCTCCCTGCTTTGTGGTGCTGAGCATCCCTGACATGTTGGTGCCCCTCCCAAGCCACAGACCTCCAGCCCTGCCAGAGGGGGCCCTCAGCTGCCAGAGCTATGGGGCCAGAGACCTGGGTCTGCAGCTCCCTGCCCCGCCCCCAGCAGAGCCTGAGCCCCAACTGCTGCTCTTGGGAGTTGGTGGCTGCTGCAGCAAGGTAGTGTGGAGCCTGGCTCTCCCTTCCCCATGGGCAGCATGGCTGAAGCAGAGCATGTGGATGGGGTGGGTATAGACTGCCTGTTGCAGGTTTGGGCTCCTGCACACTTCTGCCCTCCTGTGGCCCAGTGGGGCCAGGTGGGGGAGCTCATGCTGCTGTTGTGGGATGGCCCCTGCTGTCTGACAGCAGAGAGGGACACAACTCCACACCGCCACTCCTGCTGCTGCCAGGCGGGTAGGGGGTGCCTTGCTGTGGTGGCCCAGGGCTTCTGACAGCTGCACAGACCTTCCTACCCAGCTCTGCCCTGCTGTGCAGGGTCCCATCCTCTGGGCTGCAGAAGCTCCAGGAGTAGGGGCAGCATGGCAGGGAGAACACCTCTGCCCCTGCCCTGTGCACAAATCTGGGAAGCATGTGCCCCCCACTGCCCCCTGGAAATACACGTAGCGGTGGGGAGCCAACCCCTCTCCCCATCCCCCCAGATGAGCAGCCTGTGGCCCCATCGTGCTCCCTGCCCAAGCCTTGTGGCTACGCATGGCCCCAGCCTTGCCCAACTCCCAATACAGCAGTGTGCACAGCAGTTAAGATTCAGTACCTGTAGGAGCTGCTCTCCAGGCTGCCTGACTGCCCTTCCCCTGCTCCCTCCAGCCCCTAGCAGATTGGAACTCAGCAAGGGGAAACCCATAATTTCCCACACTTTTGTCCTTGTATTTTACCACATTTTTCTGTGGCAAATGGAAAACTTGGATTCCTGATGATCACCTTCAAGAGCTATTCATCCCACAGGGATGGCCAGAGCAGAACAGTCCTATTTATGTGATCCTGGATGCACTTACAGGAGACATTTTACTGCAGAGCTGGCAAATGAGCTCTGCAGTAAAGCATCACCTTCTACATGTGTGGTGCTATTAGGCTGAAATAAGTTAATTAACTCTGTTGTAGGACAGTACTGGCCAAGACAAATATGGTGAAGTTATTTCACCTCCTGAGTCTCAGCCACTACTGCCACTGCATTCTCCTCAAGGGCCATGACTTTCTTGGACAAAGAAAGGTAGTTAGCTGTGTAGAGATTCAGTTGACCTATAGGGTGTATCTCTACCTTGACTTCTGCTTTTGTTGAGCAAGTTTAGGTAATCAAAGCCTTGAAATGACAAGTTGTTAAAGACCTCTCTAACAGTTTTTCTAGAAAATATTTTCTCCTGTCATAAAGCAATCGCACTCTCCTTGCATTTTGCTCTGTCCTGAAAGCACATAAGCAAGTAGTTACTGGTAGTATTCTCTAGACCAGCGGTTCCCAAACTGTGGGTCACAACCCCAAATGGGGTCAGAACGTCAGCAGGAAGTTCCACCTAGCTAAAAGAATGCCAACATTGTGATCATCTTCAAGAAAGGGGACCAGTGTGTGGGAACTACTGAGGCATTGTCCTTCTCTCTGTTGCCGGGATGGTTCTTACTTGCATCCTTCCGAAACGCGCGCCCCCACCCCGTGCCGAAGATGTGCTTCCACAATCCCGGTGTGGCTTTAGACTATCATGCGGTTCCACCAGCATGATTTTGTTGCACAACAGATCCAGGAAATGTAAAGAGCAACACCAGGAGCTGCTTATGGCATTCATTGACGTAACCAAGGCTTTCAACTCCATCATTTGTGAAGCCTTATGGCAGGTGCTGCTAGGTTTTGTTGTCCACTGAAGTTCATCAGTTTCCTCAGGCTACTGTATGACGGGATGACCGCCACAGTCTTTTGCAAGGGATCCATTTACCATCTGTACTGGTGTCAAGCAGGGCTGCATTATTGCCCCAACCCTTTTTTTCATCCAATTTGCTGTGATTTTGATTCTCATCTGTGACCGCCTTCCTCCTGGAATTGGGGTTCAGTAGTGAATGGATGGTCAGATTTTCAATCTGCGGCCCCATCACAGCAAAACTGAAGTTACCAAGAGTGGCATCACAGACCTTCAGTGTGCTGACGACTGGTTGGTACTAAGGATAGGTCTAATCAGACAGTAATTAACATCTTCTTTCATAGGTCATTCATGGGACCTTAAGATCTGTTTGCTACCTCAAATTTCCCTGTGAAAGCAGGATTTCCTTAAGATTAGCTACAGGAGGTAGCGACAAGAATCAACTTGGATCTACTGCTTATTTCTCAGACATTTTATGTGAACTCTGGGGCAAGCCAGTTCCTTGCTTTAGTTTTTCAGCTGTTGAAGGAAGGGTGGTGAGGGAGATCTGTCAAAAATATTGGACTCAGGAGTGTTCATGTCTAGATAAGATAGTGGTAAATACCGTACAGAGTGGACAGAAATGAATAATATGAAATAGCATGACCTCAGATGCAGCACAGCTTTGATGAGATCTGAAGATCTGCTTAATAATTTTAAGTCTTCTGGTACCCCCCTGATGAAGGATAAAGTCTCAATGTCTTCCAAGCTGGAACTCAGCAAGCAATGTTTGCCTTCAAGGGTTTATTAGTGTGGGACAAGATTACACTCATCATGGGGCTGTGGCACTCTCCTTCCAAGTATGATTCCAGTTGGGTGAGGTTCTAGGGCCTGGACAAATGATGTGGTAGGTGGAAAGCTTGTGCTGTTCTTCCTTCTTCATGCCCCACAATCTTGTTTGGTTCTTCTAGAATGTGGCTACTGTCCTCAAGTCTTCATTGCTTTTCATTGCCCTTTATAAACTGTGGAGGCAAGAAGGAAACCCGAGTCCCTCATACCTGATTCTCCCTGGTAGGGTAGGATGGTACCTACGAATCTGACCCACGGGGGAAGGCTGCGCCAGCAAGGGCAAACATGCTTAAGTAATTAACAGTTGATTCATTGTTAACTCCTAATGCTGGAGCTGGCAGCCGTGTTGGGGCCGGCTCCGCCAGGCAGCCGCGCTCGAAGCGAGGCGTTTTTCCGAGCGGCTTTAGCTCAGGGGCCCCAGTGCCGGCGGCCGCGCTGTGTCCGTCCGAGACCTCCTGTCCCGTTGTTGCGCGAGGAAGGGAGGGCAGCGGGAGCTGGGCGGGCAGGACGTCCTGAGCCGACGGGCAGAGAAGAGCCGGTTTCTTCGTTCTCCTCAGCGCCGGGACTCGGAGACCGACACCGCGGAGCATCAGCGCCGCCTCTCACCGGTGTCTCGG
>NW_005842593.1:83678-95918 GCF_000455745.1 Alligator sinensis | reverse complement strand
CGCGGAGGTGCCCGGTGACGGGCAGCGTGTGGAGGTGCCCCCGGTCCGCGGCCGGGCAGCCTCCCTCCTGGTGTCTCGAGCGCGCTGAGTCGGGGGCTAACAGCTCGTGAGCAAGGGCACAGCCTGCCCGAGATGGAGAAACGATTATCGCAACAAGCACCGGTTTTCTGTTAGTCGGAAAAAAGTTTTCACCTGCAGCCCAGGCACCCAAACCTGCGGGTGAGGGCCGGCAGGGGCCCTGTGTGTGGCAGGTGGCAGGTGGGCAGGGGGTCCAGCACAGCGGTAGGTAGGACAGGGAGCAGAAAGCAAAGCAGCCAGTTAGGCAGGGACGGCAGGGCTGGGAGAAGAAACAGCAGCAGACTGGGCATGGGAGGGGGATCAGAGTGGCACCTGGGGAGGGTGCAGAGCTGGGGTAATTTGTGGCACACCTGCCAAAAAGGTTGGCCTCCTACTGAATGATATCCAGATGCACCTGTTTGATTTTCAGTACTAGCAGAGCAGCATCTAAAAAGTTATAAAACTATAGGGGAAGAGGGCAAATTTGTGGAATAAAGACTCCATAGAGAGCGAGTCCCCCTTTTCTCTTTACTCAGCCGGAAATGAAACAAGGGTTGTACATGGATTTATAATAAATAACACCCTCAAAGTTTTTTTTAACATTTTATTCATCATGTCTCTACAAAAATGTATTTGAAAATGCTCCTAAGTAAAACTACTCCTCTTTTTCCAAATGAAATTAGCCTAAAATACTGTTTTGGGGGAACAAGTGATGGTACAAAAAACAAATGTTCCAAGTATCCCCACTTCAGCATATCAATTTGGGAATCAAGGAAAGGATGCGTATAAAAATGTGTATCTTTAAATTAGTACACACTTTAAAAATGCATTCATTTAAACAACTGCACAATGGTATACAATGCTGTGCCAGTCAAGTGTGTGTAAATATAGACTCTGCACTTCAAGTAGGTTATTGAGAGAATAATTAAATAAGGAATGTTTCCTTTGCAATCATTTTAATACCCATACTACAATATTCTTTGGTATGTCCATTTTCTTACTCAGCAACAGTACAAAGGCTTAAAAAAATAGATGACTAGAATTTTGGTTGTAAACTAATTAAAATATTGGCTTGTCTATATTTTTCAAGTTTATATTTTCAAGATGTTACATTTTAAAATGTAAAAACCCAATTGCCTGGTTACTCAAAGCTATCCACTAAATTCAGTAATGTTGGTTGTTCATGTTTGGTTTTTTTTACAAAGAGGTATTCCATGTAGCGCTTGGGATGAAAATAGTTTCCAGCTTGCAGTTTTACTGGCATGAGCCGTTTTCACTTTGCAGGTTTTAGTCCAAGTAATAAAGTTTCTGTAAGGAGGACCTTTTGTCTTTTTAGAGAATACAGTGTGTGCTGTAAGCAATCCTGAGTGGAACCATTAACTAATATAAATTATATTAACAGTCTTTTAAGTTGCTGTGTATTACAACCCTTGAGCACAACTTGTAAGAATTCTGCATGGAACCTTTGTTTTAAAAAATATCCAAATGTAGATAAAATAATGGTAAAACAACTTTTAAGTGTCACTGTCTTCAAAAATTGGAACTGAAACTCTTGGGAGATTCTCCCACTCTCTAAATGTTTTTTCTCTAATTTAAGGTTCTTTCAAGGTGATGTGTTGCTTACTGTTGTGTTTCACTGTTTTCAGTGTGAAGGATTTGATTTTATTGGCAAGTACTTTATCAGTGTTTACATTTATTTTTGTTCTCAATTCTTTCTGGCAGATGGCTCAGTGTGTGACCAAGATAGAACTGTCTATATCCTGTGAGAATCTCCTTGACAAAGATGTTGGCTCAAAATCTGATCCTCTGTGCGTCTTACTCCAAAACATAGGAGATGATCAATGGGCAGAGGTAGTAATAGTAGTAGTAGTAATAATAATAAAGGCCTAATTTTACATAATGCAAAAAAGTATATTTTGAGAACATTTTTATGTTTAAATGTTTCTAGTTGTTCTTAATTGCATAATGTGTAAATATTTGCAGGAGTTAATTATGCAAATTAATACTTGGTGAAAGGATTTGTGATTTTTAGTTTTCACATTCCTCTAGGGAATGGGACTTAGGTTTTTTGGGTTTTTATTTAAATTATTATTATTACAATATGCTGTGTTCCCTTTCTCTGAGAGATCCCTGTGAGGTGAGCACTTTACATGGTGCTTCATTGGCTTTTTTTCCTTATATTTTACACTGTTTCTAATAAAGGAATAGAAAATTGATGTAAATTCTTCATTAATACATGAGTAAGAGTTCCAGAAAGGCCAGCAGAAGCCTATAGCAGTTGCTAGATTAAGCAGCCTAGATGTTGCATGCTTCCATTACTGTCATATAGATCTGCAAGAAAATTGGGAGACAGGAAGACGGACTTTTATGTAAGAACATGCGACTAATATGATTACCAGGGATCCTGGTTTTCTCTGTTTAATAATCCCAAATTCTCTGATAAAAGAAAAAAAATCCAAAATTGTCTGATTAAAACCCCAAAAATCTGTGTTTTTCCGCTTTGATTTTGGTTTTTTTTTTTATTATAGGAAATCAGAGCTCCCCCTACCCTCTTCACTCACCAGGACTCAGGTCCAGCTTCACCTCTTCCCCCTGCTGGTTTGTGGTGCTGAGCAGCCCTCATATGCTGCTGCCCAACCCATGCCATTGGCCCTCACTCCCAGCCCACAGCCTCCTGGCCTTGCCCATCACTCTCAAACCACAGCCCCGCATCCTCCCAGACCTGCTGGTACACCAACCTCCTGACCTGCAGCTTCCTGGCCCTGCTGGGGCCCTTCATTCCCAAACCATAGCTCCCCACCCCTGCTGGTACCCCTCATTCCTGATCTGCAGCCCCCTGTGTCGTTGTCGTCATCCCCCCTCCCCCCGCACCGGAGGGTGCCCCCAGCTGCCTCCTACCCTGGCCAGCCCTGTGAGACCCACAAGACTACAGTGGAGGAAGGTGGTGGCAGGGGCCCTTCAAGGGTGATGGGGACCTGTGTGCCCGGGCCGCTGGGGGCCAATGCCCATGCTTGCAGCTGGAAAACTGCCTGGGAGGGAGAGGGGGCTGACCTTGGCCAGGCTGCCTGGTGCAGCATGGGAACCTCAGCCCAGGGCAGGGTGTTGCCACTGACATCCCCTACATCAGCACTGAGCACTGCATCAGAACCCCCTGCCCTGCTGCAGGTCTGGTGCCTGAACACCTCTCCCCACCACTGGCAGGCACCCACAGGCACACACACTCTCACACACACACACACACACACACACACACACACTTCGCACACCCTCCACACACACCTGCCACACACACGTGCCCCACACAAAACCACCCAGACAGTCCCCAAGCCCTGGCCCTCCAACCCTCTCCTGTTCCATAGACTTACCTGTATCCAGCTGCTAGGGCTGCTCCCACCACCCTGCCTGGAACTCTGCCAGCCTGCAAGGGGAACCCATAGTTTCCTGCTTCAAAGGGAACAATCCGCATCTTTCTCCTTCAAAGGGAAAAAAATCCACATTTTTCTGCATTTTTCCACAGGAAAAAGAAAACCTAGATCCCTTATGATTACATAAATTTATCATCTGTCTCTCTCTTTCTGCACAGTTGGATCGAACTGAGAGGATAAAGAACTGCCAAAAACCTGAATTCTCCAAGAAGCTGCTCATTGATTATTACTTCGAGAAAGTACA
Source organism: Alligator sinensis (assembly GCF_000455745.1). Classification (NCBI taxonomy): domain Eukaryota; kingdom Metazoa; phylum Chordata; order Crocodylia; family Alligatoridae; genus Alligator; species Alligator sinensis. The sequence goes on along the minus strand of NW_005842593.1, from coordinate 92,192 downwards.
GAAAATAAAGTTTGGCGTGTATGATATTGATAATAAGTCTATTGATTTAAATGATGATGATTATCTTGGAGGGACTGAGTGTTCATTGGGACAGGTACTTGTAAAAATACTAGATCAATTAGCATGCAAAATGGGATTAAATGTATGTTTAATTGTGTAACTGAGAGAAGGAACTGAGGCGTCAAGAGCTTTTATGTGCCTAAATATTAAAATACCTACTTCCTTAGGCTAATCTGTTCCATCAAAAAGAAGCATGCCAGCAGCAGAGCTGCCCAGAAATACTGATTCATTGAGTTTGGGCTTTCACAGTTTCCAGCTCTAGGGCAGACAGTCATGCCATAGCTTCCAAACTCTGCCCTGGAGCCCTAAACCCGAAGATCTTGGTTGTAATAGAGGATCACCGGTGGCTCTGCAGTAGGGAGCCTGGAAGCTCTGAGAACTCTAGCTGGAGCCAGGGCTTTCAAAGCTAACAAGCTCCTCTTTAAAGAGCCATGACTTAGAGTCTGGGTCCTTCAGCAGTCTTCAATACAAGGGCAGCCCTAGCTCCCAAAAGCCTGTTTTGCTTTGTGAAACTAGTGTTCTAATCAGTTTTACTAAGGTTAGTGTAGTTTGTGAAACTAAGTGTCAGTTTTACTGTGTAGTGGCACAGTTTGGGAAGCTGTGTCATTTTCCAGTGTTTCTGAAACACAGTTTTCCAATTGTTTTCAGTTTGTTTGGAACTTTGAAAATGACTATTTTGTCTGATTTGTACTGAAATTAAATTTTGCAAGTATAAATATTTTGGACTAGGAATACTGCTATTCAGTCGTCCATGACCATTAAGTTTAGTCTGAGATGGCATAGAGTTCTTCCAGTTCTGGTGTTCTAAAAATAATGCCATCAGAAATGTAGTATGTCTTGCTTTCCATTCAGAATGTTATTTTCAAATATGCCTTTGGGGCATTTGTACTGCCTGTATCTGACTTCTCTCCTTCAGCGTAGGACCTTTTGAGCCATGACCACAGCAGTTTTGTTGCTGGCTCTAATGTCCTCTAAAATGGGATGTCCTGGTTGGTCATCTCTGACTAACTGAAAGATCCATTCAGTTCCTAAACATAAATAGCTTTTCTTTGTAGTGTGGTCAAAAACTTGCTTTTAGTGTGAAAATGTCCTGTTATTTGTCTCAACCCAAAGTATTTTGTTGCTTTGTTTTCAAACTGGGATGTTCTTTTTCTTTTTTACTGTTTTGTCTGAACTTGTAAGTCCCTGTATTCAATTTTGTCAACTGTCTCTTTAATTTTTAAATTAAAAATCTCAGGCAAAGTTCTAGGGATTGGTTGGCAAAACTGCTTTGATTTTGAAGAAAATAGGGAAATACCTGGAGCTCTGCTTAGCAGAGCTACATTTGTAATTGTGTAGACATTAAGGATCTGATTGATGGTTCCTGTTAACACCTTCCAGCATAGCACCCTCATTTTGTTATTGCTTGTCCTTGCAGTACAGTTTTATATGTTGACATCCTCCATGAATTGTATGCTGTAGCAATAGAAGTGCAGGGAAGAGGAGGCACACATAGGTCTGATCTATAATTACGCTGGTAACAGAAGTTCTGGTGGTAGATAGCAACTGCCACTGCCAGGCCACCAGTCCATAAATATACACTAGTTCTTCTGGTAATTCTATTCAGGAACCTTACTACCAGGGAGTGAAGTGTATTGGAATTCTGGCAAGTTATGTAGTGCAGACCAGGCCATAGTTCCTAAAATTCATCCCCCTCCATCCCGTCCACTGTGGTGGCAGGGAGGTGCAAGTAGTATGGTGGGGGGGAAGGCCTCCCATTTGCCCTCCCTACCTGTGCTGGCCCCCCTGCTGCTGCCCAACCTTCCTCACCACTTACTTTATCCAGTGGCTCTGGATTCAGCTCTAGCCTAGGGTACAGAGCACATAATGGCTCCAGTCCTGGCCAGCCGCTTTGGCCCTGGTTAGGCAGCAGCCCTGACCCATTCTCCCATATGATTCTTTGACCCATGCTGCTGCCCAATTCCCTGGCCTGTGCCCCTGGCCCCAACCCTACCACAGCTGCTGCTGACTCCATGACTGCTCACTCCAAGCAGCAGCAATGGTGGTAGCTCTGACTCCAGCCCTATGATAGGCTCCAGCTCATTGGCCTGGGGTGGAGGAACAACCTCCTGCCCTAGGTTAGTATTTAAATCCAAGACATCCTGCCCACCCCTCCATGTTGAATAGGGATTCACATAAATATGGTAGGTATTCGTATAAATCTGGTATCTTCCCATATCTAAAATTTCTTGAAAACTTATTGTAAAATCTCTTTTGGTGTCAATGAGAGGCAAAAATTAGAGGTGAAGGATTAAATTGGGATTTTGCCAATGGGTATCAGAACTTGAATACAGAAACCTCATGATGTAGAGCTTTATAATAAAATTTTTGGAAGGACTCAAGGTATTTAGAAGCTTAATCATATGGCAGTCAGGCTTCAAAGTCGAAAAATTTTGAGACTTTTACCCTTGGATTGAAACCATGTTAACTCCATATTTCTGTATAACTGTCATTTGGCTTTAGATTGTGTCAAGTAAAAAACTCACTCGACCTTTGGAATTAAAAAAAGGAAAACCAGCTGGTAAAGGCACCATTATGGTAAATATCATCATCTTTTCTTTGTGTATAGACTTATTTTGCTGCTTACTTTCACTTAAATTGATTTGAACGAATTAGTTTGAAAATTCCAGCGTTCATATTAGCGTTGCTAAACTGTATCACTTGAATTACCTCTAGTGTTCAAGAGAAGTGGCTGTTTGAGATATATTATGCAAAGTCCTTTTCATGTGCACTAGTAATCAATTTGCCTTTAAATTCCTATAATACAGATTTCAGCAGAAGAGATTAAGGACACCAGAGTTGTAAATCTTGAGATTGAAGCACGGAGTTTGGACAAAAAGGTAATGACTCATGTGCAGTCTTACATATTTTAATAGATACAGTTAGGACTTGCAATGAGGTGGAATTTAGGTCTCCTGTGTACAAGTTTGTGTTCAGATACTGGTTATAAACAGGAATATGACCCAGCTGTGCAAGGCGGGTGGCGGTGATGCTGGGAGAGGTGGCTCTGGGAAATTTTGAGGTCACTGTAGCCTCCTGCTTAGCACCACCCCTGCTCAGGGCACTCTGCTCTGCTGCCTTTCCCTGAAGAGCCCTGCACTGGGGGCTCTTGGCAGCCCTGCACAGGGGTCTGCCAAGGTAAAGACAGCAGAGCAGACTGCCCCAAGCAGGGGTGGTGCTAGAGGAGCACTTGGGAGCCTATACTTCCCATAGCCACCCCTCCCAGCACTGCTGCTGCCCACCCCACACAGTGGAACCTGCTCCATCCCCACCTGCTCTGAGCCCAGCTCTGGCCCAGCCCCGCAACTGGAAAGAGCCTGGCACAGCCCCTGGCCCCAAGCCCACAGCAGGCAACCCACTCTCATCCCATGTAGAAATCCGGGGGGGGCCACATGCCCCCCATGCTTCCCCCAGGGGTGGACTCAGTGGTGGCCAGCTGCCCCCCCTCCCACCCCCTCCAGATGAGCCACCCACTGCTATATCCTGCTCCCAGCCCCAGGGTCCTATTCACCGCCCCAGCTGGGCAGCGCCTGCTCCTGCCCCTGCCCCACTCCTTTCCTCACCATGGGGGCCTCAATCAGCACCCCCCCACACACACCCCTTGCCCCCAACAGACTTACTGGCAGGACACTGCTCTCCAAGTTTCTGGGCTGCATTCTTGGCCTCATGCATGCTGCAGCTGCGCACATGCATGCAGCATTTATCGGTAACATTATTGGCCAAAAAAGTCGGCTGCCAGTAATGTTAATTTTCCTGTTATCGGTGCTGATCTGATATGTAACTGATAAATTGGTGCACCTCTATTAAAAACCATTGCATAATCTATTAAAACTTGCTTAACAGGCATATCTCAAGTAGATTTGGTGCAGTGTGTAGCTTCTTGCTGGTCTTGGCAGGAAAAGGAATGTTGGTTCATTTCTAACTATTCGTTATAATTGAAAGCATTTATAGTGCAATTAAGGTGTTACTTGTTCCATAAGTAGTAATCTTGCCACATGTTAAAGTCAATTAATGACACGATAATATACCAAACAAGCCCCAAAGATGTTCCACATTTGTGGCCCATTTGTATCGCACCTTAAATTGAACATGTGGCATATTGGGGCTAACCCTTGACCGATCCCTACCTGATGCTCAGCTGGGTGTCAGGACCCAGCATTGGTCAGCCCCAGGGTCTGGGACAATCTGCCTCTGGTGTGATCAGTGGAGCTGACTTGGGGGCAGCCCAGGGTCCTGGACACAGCTGCTCCCCACCCAGTCCCTAGAGGCAGATGAGGAGTGGTTGCCATACGCCCAGCTTCAGGTCATATAACCCAGCTCCCTGCTCAAGACAGGATCATCCCTATCTAAACCATTCTAGACTAGTGTTTGGCTTAACCGGTTCATAAAATTGTATGAGCAACCCTCTAGTAGAAATACCAGGCACAATGCCTGTGGAAATGTCAAAAAACAGTCTAACTTGGCACAAATAAAGTAGAGGGACAAAGGAACTGTCAATATCCTGTCACTGCAAAGGTAGGAAGTAGTCTGTTAAAATACTTGAGCAAAGTTGCAATAGTCCAGGCTATAGAGGAGGAGGTTGCAGAAGTCAAGGTGCTAGATAGGGGCCTGGACAAGAGTTTAGTAGGGGTGAACCAATAAAGATTTTCTTGGCCAATACCGATAGCTGATTATTAACCAGCCATATCTGATAATCGATTTACAGCAGTGCATCTGGGCAGTGTGGAGAACAGCTCCCTGCACGTATATCTGTGGAGGGGAAGGGGCATGGAGTGGGGAGAAGATCAAGGCCCCCATGTTGAGGGATGGAGTGGGACAGGGGCTGGGGCTGGGGGCGCTGCTCAGCCAGGGTACTGCATGTGACCCAGGGCTGAGGTGGGAAGCAGGACAGAGCCACGGGCAGCTCGTACAGGGGATCAGTGTCCTGGCACTTAAAAATGGCAGCAGGGCATTTTAACTAAAGTTCACTGAATGAGCTATAGTTTAAGTGCTGCTGCCACCACCATTTTTAAGTCCAAAGACATTTTTAAGTGGAGCAGAGCTGAGTGGGGCAAGGCCAAATGCAGGTTGCCCAATGTGGGCTCAGGGCTTTCTGCTCTGCTGCCTTTGCCCCAGGGGCCCCATGCCAGCCGTGCATCCCCTGCCTGCCTGGCAGCAAGAGGCACAACTCGTTGCCCCCCATGTGGCCAGTGTGGGGCTCCCAAGAGAAAGGCAGCAGAGTGGAGAGCCCTGAGCCAGCAACCTGCATCTACCCCATGCACAAATCTGGAGGGGCACATGCCCCCCCACCCCCATGCCTCCTCCAGGGGGTGTGTGCAGTGGCGGGAAGCTGCCCTCCTCTCCCCCCCACTTCACTCCCCTCCCCGCCATGCTCCCTGGACAAGCTGCTCATGGCTCCATCCCATACCCCCCCCATACCCCTTCCCCTCCACAGCTGTACCTGCAAGGAGCTGCTCTCCACACTGCCTGGCTTCATTCCTGGCCACGTGCATGTGCGTGCCCCCTGTATCTTGTTCCCAGCAGCCCCAAGCAGGACCTCCCTTGCTGCCCACCTGCAACAGAAAGTCTGCCATTTCCTGAGGGAACCCAAGTATATGGGGGCCCCAGCCCCATTAGTGAGAGAGAACTCGGGCATCTGGGGGCCCTGGCCAGGAGACTTAATTAATTATATTTATCAGTGAACATTATTGGCTACACCAGCCAAGGAAAGCCGATAATGTAAATTTCCCTTTTATCAGTGGTGATCCAATAAGCAACCAATAGAGTTTAGCTGTCAGGCTGGAGGAGCTATGCAGATCTTTGAAATGTTGACCCAAGCCAGAGATTCTCAGCCAGGGTATCAGTGCCATGGGATCCTTTTAAGTGTGCCACTTGTGCATGATTTGCAAGATGAACTCAGAGATTTCAAATAGGAATCCATAGTGGCAAAGCCATTCTGAGCTGCTGTGGTCTTTCTGAGTTCTTTGCATCAGACAAATTGCTCTATTATCTTTCTGTTATCAAAAGTGAATGAAAGCTAAGAGCTGGCATTTTCTGAGGGGTGATAAGGCATTGAATTGAGATGACAGCTAGCAAATAAACTTAAAGGGCATGGGGAAGAGTCTGTTGGAGCATGTTGTTTTTGATGTTTCTGAAAATTCAGCAAACGGAAAAAGAGGAAAACAAAAGACATTTAAAAAAAGTGGGGGTAACATAGTGTATACATGCATAGCAGTTACCCAACTAATGAAGGACTATGATAAAGTAAAGCTTGAGGGGTTGATTACTACAACTGTGTTGCTGTTTACAGGATTTCTTGGGCAAATCAGATCCATTTTTGGAGTTTTACAAACAGAGTGACAGTGGACCATGGCAGCTTGTTTACAGATCAGAGGTAGAACTTTTACAGTGATCCAAAGATTTCTTGCATTTTTCAGTTCTGTTTTCATTGCATGTAATGGAAGAATAACGTGTGTGATTATAAGGGATCAGAATATTGCTGTGTATTTAGAGAAGCTGGTTTTAACTAAATTAATGCTAATTTGCACTTCAAATAGCATGTTTTATCTGCAAGATTTCCAAAATATTTTCCAAATAAAGCCCAGGAGAGTTATGATCTACGACACTTTTCTTCAGTAGAAAATCTTTAAGAGCTGTAAGTTAGGACTTTGTTTACTGTGAAAAAAGCACAACATTCCCTAACACAGCATTGATTTAATGCTGACTCGGAAGAAAAAGTGACACCTACTGAGCTACAGATTCTTATTTCCTGAAATACTTTATGTTTTACTTTATTTCTCTTTCAGGTATTAATTAGGTCCAGCCTTTCTTGGTATGTAAAATCATCTGATAGTTTCATAGCCCAAGATGCTTATGCCCATTGCTCAAATTGCCTTCAGTAGGTTTCCACCATTAGTTCAGAACCCTTGGTTCTTATATTCTTAAATGTTTTAATGTTTTGCATGAGACATTAATATAAGATAATTAATTTTTTTTTTCCTTGAAGGTGATTAAGAACAATTTAAATCCATGCTGGAGGAGGTTTAGTGTTCCCTTGCATACATTCTGTGGTGGGGACTTCAGCAAGCCAATCAAGGTAAACTCCACGACAACTCTTGAATGACTAAGCTTACTCTTAGTCCTTTGCTATTGGAAGTCCCAGTCTCCAGGTTTATATTATCTGTTTGGTTATCTATAAAAGTTCTTTACAATCTTAAATATTAGCAAGTTATCATATTTCTATTAAATACAAAAACTTTGTTAATATAATATGAGCTGTCAAATTTAAATCAAGAAATGCAAAAGAGAGTTTCTGTTACTTTTTAATGACAGATCTATGGCAAGAATTAGCAGGTTTTTCAGTAATTTTTGCACTGTGCTCATATGAATTTTTAATAGATTGTACATTTTATTTTCCTACCCACTTCTAATTTAAAAAGTAATGGACATGCTCATAAGTGCTAAAACTTGTACAATTGATGGTGATGAAAAATGAACCTTAGTGCCATCTTCAGTTTAATCCATTTGCATAGATAAGGGATCTTTCCTTATTGCCATCTTGAGCAGGTATTCTTCCTTGCAACTGATTTGGTTTTGAGTCTAGATTCTGCCCTAGAGTTCCTACATATAATAAATTACTTCTTTCTGACTTGGAGCTATTAACAGGTCACCACTTACTGTGACAGTTTTCTGTATCTCAAAATATATGAGTTATATCATGTACTGAATTCATTGAAATCTGTTCTCTTGCATAGAATTCAACAACATCCCTCTTCCACATTAAATGCCTCCGAAGACGCATGCTGTTCTAGTTAAACTGCTAGGCCGTTATCCTGTCAACCACTCCCCAAACAATTTTTTCCTGTTTCATCTTTTCCAAGAGGAAGCCTTATTGTGGGAATCTGTTATTAAAGTTTTAGGAAAAAAGCATTCATGCTTATCTGTGTGCATGTGTATCAGGATAAATTCAAAGAATTATTGAGATTGTTAATTTTTAAATAAAAGTTCAAATGTGGCCTGGAGAGTTAAGTACATGGGAAAAGATTTCAAGTGATAACTTCATGGGATTCATTACTGGGAAAATGTCTACAACCTAAAAGGACTCCGCTTGGTCTAGGAGAGCAGATATGATGAGGATATTTGAAAGGTGTTTGTGTTTGCCCCGTTGAAAATATTTTAAAAAAATTTTCTGTGCTTTGTCAGTAGGGAATAGTTTTAGGTATTTTGTGACATGAGAGAGTAGGGGTTTATTATGCTGAAAGCTTCACTTTACAGTGGTAGTTCATGTTCACTTTGGCACAAATGCATTTTAATAATAATAGATTTTCACTAAGTGCTACAGAGCTCAAAATATTTACAGACACTTAGTCCTCCCCACAGACTTGAGAAGTAGGGAAGTGGTATTCTCTGCTTACAAATAGGAAAGTGAGTCAGAGG
>NW_005842593.1:65695-83647 GCF_000455745.1 Alligator sinensis | reverse complement strand
GGAAAGAAATAACAATTGAAATGTTTCAAAGGGACAGCTGTACAAATGTATGTGCCCTTTGAAAACTTTCAAGAGTAGCTGAAGAGTGCAAGAGTACCTCTTTAAATGAACTAATATTTTGAAGCATTTAGCTTTTTATTACGTGTGCACAGGGACTGAGGGGAAGATCCTGCCAGCTGTCCAGCTGCTGGGTTCCACTCTGGGTCCTAGGGCACTGCTAGGTGCCTACTAGGACCCCCGTCTCTGTCAGACCCTCAATTACCCCTGCTGCTACTCTAGAGCTGGACTTACTTACCCTCTTTCCCCACTTCCCTCCCCATTGCCAGACCCCTGCTAATTTCTAGAGTCTCCTCAATTTCTTTAATTTGGAAAAATTGATTTATTTTTTTTTAAATCTGTATCCTAGGTTGGAATATAGGAGTATTTTAGTAGCATTCATATAAAATGTTATCAAGCTGGAATTTTCTGAGGATGTGGAGAGAAAATTTTATGGGATATTTATGGTGTCAAGTCCCTTGGTTTAAATCTTTGTACATCATGGTAGGACAGTTGTTTGGCAAGAACTGCTTCGTTTTGAATTAACTTCGCATCAAGTTTTTGGTTTGCAGACCCCTGATCTGTTTATGTAGTGAGGGGAATCATGGCCATTTCTATGAATGCATGAAGGATAACAATCAGTCAACGTGGCCTCCATTTTGAACTTCTTAATATATTAACATAGTTACTCAAAGATCTCACATGGATGTAAAAGTTAGCTTGTTTGGTTTGGCTTCTTAAAATGTAGCTTTGTAGGTCTTAAGGTTATTTTTGAAAAAGTGTTTAACCAAAGTTAAGATAAACCATAAATCTTGGTTTACACAGATTACCACTGACATATTTGCTAATATTTCACTATATTTTTCATATGCTGCAACTACTGCTTTTTTGCATTATGATGTAAGGATTGGTCTTGAAGCTTTGTTCCTTTCATGTTTTTAAAATACGGGTTTCCCTTGCCAACTGCTGGGGTTAGGTTCCTGAAAGTTCCTGTGGTTGGCAAAACCGTGGTTGGCAAGACAAAAGGCTTGTGGGGAAAATGGTAGGTGGTGGGCTGATGCGCGGCCACGGGAAAATGTGGTTACTCAAAACTATACCATGGTAGCCAAAATGGTATATAGAATATTAAGCGTGGATACTTATAACTGTGGTTAGCAAAACCATGGTTGGCGAGGAAAGCCTGTACAGTAATCTGTGACAAGATAATGTCCTTGACTCTTTTTCTCCCTTTTTTTTTAAACTGACACAGCTGTCTTCTCTACTGAAGTACTTTCTTTGGAAATATTTTGGTATATAAACATGAGATTAAAAAAAAAACAAAATAGCTAATTCATCTGCTTACTGATAAAACTCAAACAAAATTCTCTGCTTTCTGTGAGTTTTGATCAGGTTTTCATTTTTGGCAGCGAAAGGGATTCTTTATTTACTTTGAGTACCTCTTGGTTCCTATTGGACAAATGCAGTGTAAGTATTTGCTGACAATCTTGGCAATTTGAACTGTACTCTATTATATTGTTGAATATATGATTCCACTGTAAAGAGCAAGTTTTTGAGGGATTGCCTACATAGACTGTGCAGTGATTCCTTACATATGGCAATCACTACGTAGTAGTCTAGGATCTGATTTTATAGTGCACCATGGGTGACTGGTGTCACCTTCGTTAGGGGGTCACATGCCCCCCAGTGACCAGTCAGCGACTGGGGAGGTCCCCACTTAGTGCTCGGGGGGGGGCGCGCACTGGTGCTCTTGTCTACCCCCCTGCCTGTTGCCTGAGCAGCAAGTGCAGCTGGTCAGGGGGTGCATGTACACCCCTATGCACCCCCTACGCATCGCCACTGTAGTGCACTACCTACTCTGCACTATCTGTGTGAAGACTGTAAGGACACTAAATGCAGAATAGTTTACTTCACTTTTGAGAGTAGAATTGGTACCTTGCATGAAGTCATTTTTAAGGTCAGAGCCTATTCTTCATGTTGACCATCCAAGTGATATTCAGGTGTCTTCTGAGGCACAGCTGTACTGCTAGCCAGCACATCCATAGGTGGTGAATAGTGGAATGACCTTCAGGGAAAGTTAGCTGTGAAATAAGCAGGGATAATTCTCATGAATAAGCAGTTGCGGAACAAGCAGTGGCAGCACCATCAGGATGTAGTAAGGACAGCAGATGGCTTTCCCTCCTGAAAAGCTACATATATCCTTTGACTGTGCTGTGACATGATGTGAATACAGGTTGCCACTATAATAAGCCTTCTCAGGCTCCAACCATGGGTCTACAAGTTCTCAACGGCAGAGCAGGCAGAAGATGTTAGAATCCCAGTGGCTGCGAAGGCAGATGAGTGCTGCAGGAGAACAAGATCCCCAGTTGTCTTGCCATGAGATCAAGGTCACATTCTGTCAAGAGCCAGGTGGAAGCTGATGTGCAGCACCTTCTCCACATTAAGAGAGTCACACACAGGTGTCTTTTATGAAATCATGGAAGACAATCATCCTTGACTGCCAAAGAAGATTCGGGTGTTAGTGTGATCCTATCATAATGCCTGAGTCCTGAAAAATGGTTAAATGCAAAATGTGGGTAGATCTTGCTAGTTCCCACTTGCTGCTTTTTATGATTTAGTGTTAAGGTTAAAATGATGATGTACTACAAAAGTGAATATTTTAATAGTTTTTAAGGCATTCAAACACGGAGGGATAGGATTTTCCTTAGCCACCACTAATCACCAGTTACGCACTGGAAATTGAGGCTGAGCGCACTTGTAAATTCACACACCTTTGTATTGCACAGTGTATTGCACACATTGTATTCCTCAGGTAAAGCAGACCTAAGATGATTTCCTTTAAATCATCATTATAATCATTATAATACATATAATTATTACAATTATTATAATAGTTTAGTAGTGTTTTGTCTCCAAGTCCCTACCCTAATAGCTGGTATGAGCATGCTATGAAAAGGAGTGAATGAGTTGTAATTACTCCCTGGGTTCCTTTCTTATCCATATATAGAGCAGATGGGGGTGGTTTTCTGGTTAGAGAAGTTGTGTTGTCAAATGCTCAGATTGCAGGTAAGATCTGATCTGTGTATTATAACAGAGGTCCCCAGAGCATATTCAGATTTTGCAGAATCTCAGTTTACATCTTCAAAGTGTCTTTTGTGGCTGTGAAGAGAATCTTCCTGATATGAACTGTTAACCTAGGGGTGTTCAAAATATGGCCCGTGGGCCATATCTGGCCTGCCAATTGATTCTGTCCAGCCCACAGATAACTTTTGGGGAGACCTGTATCACATTAATTAGCATAAATGTTGTTATTTTGATTAAGTGTGAAAATGACATGAAGGATGGAAAACTGCGTGTGGCCTTTCTGGCTACTCGGCGGTGGCAGCGGTTCCTTGAAATTGAGGATGATGTCTGTCATGTTTGATGGGTCCTCAGGTGACTGAGGAGCCCAATTCTGGATGCGCACGTTCTTTGGCAATGGGGGCATGTTGTTGCACAGGGGAGTGGGATTCGTAGCCCCAGATTGATCTCCTTCCTCCACCGCCTCTGTTCCACCTCAGTATTGAGTCACTGGGCCTCGAAGTGGCACACACCTTGGTGGACCAGGTGGTGCCACACTGAACGGTCAGCAGCTTGCTCCTCCCAGCCATTGGTATTGATGTCTCTGTGCTTGAGGGCAACCTTGAGTGTGTCTTTGTACCATTTCCTTTAGCCGCCCTTTAAATGTTGGCCAGTGGAGAGCTGGGAGAAGAGAATCTGGCAAGGGAGGCGGTTCTCAGACATCGGTTCTCTGCCTGCACTTGTCCAGTGGAGGGCAGCAGGGCCCAATGCTTCACCCCTGCCCTTGACCACAGGAGGGCAGCAGAGCTCCAGGTGTGGTCTGCAGCAGCCACGTGCAGTGGCAGGAAGAGTGTGGCCAGAGCCAGCAAAGCAGCCAAGAAATGTCCCGCAGAGAAATAAGTGGCAACCCTGCTGTACACAGCCCCTGTCCACTCTCTTCCCTAAGCTCCCATGAGCACCGGAGGTCAGGGCCAAGCAGCAGATGGATATGAGCCTGTGCTCCACAAAGCCGGTGCCAACAGGATGCTGCTCCATGCTGCTTGCCTTTGACCCCACTGCTTGCCTTGCGCCCATATGGATTTGCCACTTCCAGGCAACCCATAGTGGCCTCGCTGCACTCCAGGCAGTGGTGGACATGGCGCAGCCTCACTCTGTAGTAGAGGGTGCAGCACAGCCTGTACCAGGTCAGTGGCGGCACAGCTGGAGTGGGAGGTGTGGGGTCCACGGGCAGGACCCAGCACTGGGCGCTGCCACAGCATTGGGCAGTGGAGGGGGAGTTGTGTGGAAACTGGCAATGTGATTGTCTGTGGTGATTTGAGAAATGTTTTGTGGAAATGTTTATGAAAATAGGGTATTTGGAAAATTGTATGGTAATTTTAGAACTTTTTCTGGAAATGTGTGGAAATAAGATTTATGCGGAAAACTGGTAATTTTGTGTTGTAATTTGGGAACATTTTCTAGAATTATGTGTAGAAATATGGTGATATTGTGCAGAAAACTGGGTATAGCATTTATAGTATAAAGTTTATATTATAAAAGCCATAACAATTTTTAAGTATAGCTGTTGTTAAACAGCATTAATTTTATGTGTGCAACCCTCAAAAGCTCACCAAAACTTGTCAAGTAGGCCTCCAGCCCAAATAATTGCCCACCCTTTTATTAAACCCAACAAAGTTTGGGGTTTTTTGGCTCAGTGTTGAGATCTCCTCCGTTATTTTCTCAGGCTGGTCATTTGGTTTTTTGATGATGATTTAAATGTCAGTACAGGCAGTCCTCGACTTACGACTTTTGGAGTTACAACGAACGGTACTTACGACTTTTATAAATTTACACCCTGTTTTGCGGTTCCAACACGGGTCTCGACTTTACAATGCTTGACACAGCTGCGTCCAGTTGGTAAGTCAGTTGTGGTGGAAGGGGAAGGGGGAGGGAAGGGGTGTGGTGGGGCAGATTAGCACCTCCACAGCGAGGAAGAGATTGGGGCTGGGACTGGGGTAAGCGCTGCCCAGCCGGGGTGAAAGGGGCTGCAGGGAGGTGGAGGGGTGTCTCCCTCCACTGTGTGCCGCTGGTCTGGGAGGGCATGGTGGGGCATGTGCCCCCAGATCTGCGCAGGGCAGGTGGGGCTGGGGCTGCCCCGGGCTGGCTGGGAGGGGGGCTACGGTGAATTTTCAGGTGGCTGCAGCCCCCACACTGCCCCCACCCTGCCCCCGATCTTGCCCAGGCAAGCAGCAGAGGACATAGCCCCTGTTCCCAGTGCCTTCCGCTGCCTGCCTGGAGCATAGCCCGACGCAGCCTTGGCCCCGCCCACCTCGTGCAGATTCAGGGGCACAGGCCTCCTCCCCTATGCCCTCCTGGCAGTACGCAGCGTCAGGAGCTGCCCCCCACCTTGGCTGGGCAGCACTTGCCCCAGCCCCAATCCTTCCCTCACTGTGAGGACATTGATCTGCACCCCCCATGCCCCTTCCTCCCCCCAGCACATCAGACTTACCAGCTGGTCGTAAAGGAACCAATCCCCCATTTATAACATTGTTCCTATGGGAAAATTGGTTCCGAGTTATGACGTTTCGACTCAAGAGACAGTTTTCAGGAATCAGTTGCATCATAAGTCTGAGGACTGCCTGTATTAACCTGGTGGATTTCACCAACTAATGGATTGATGGAAGGTATGTAATGATGCCCAAAGTGGAAACTGGAGTTTGCTAGAGGGTGGAAATAAAAAGAAGGGAGGAAAATAGAAAAAGAGGATGAGGGAAGGAATAGAAATAATGGGAAGAAATAACTATGGTCATGTAAGTGAGCATGTTTTCACACTCAGGAGGCTGACTGAAAATTTGATTCTTAATGGAACTATTATTTGTTATATAAAGGCAATATTTTACCCTGATTTTTTTTTTTACCCTAGATTTCACACTGATATTTATGGAAAATGCATAGTAATCCTGAATGTGCACTTTGCTTTCTGAACTATAATGTGGAATTTGGCCTTTCCAAAGAGTTTGACATCTTCATTCAGAGTAGTGGTGTTCACAGTTTTGGCCCCATGGGTCAAATGAATAGTGTGGGGCTGATCCCTGGTCTGGATCGAGTTCCATGCTGCCCCCTTCTTGGCCCCTGTGCACCATCTCTCCCCAGCCCCCCACACACAGATCAGGCACTGTGCACCTGGTCTAGTGCATGTGGCCATGTCCTGCAGGGTTCTTCACAGATCGGGGCGGGGCCCAAAGGGCAGATAAGGCACAGGATGGGGCTGAGCAGCCCTGATCTAGAATGTTTAGTGGAAGGACCTGAGAAGGAATGTTTGGAAAATTTGAGGTTGATGGAAGGCTATTGTGATGGTATTCATTCTGAGTTACTAAAGCCAGACCCTAGAAGGATGATAGGTTTATAATTCTAAGTGGACTTTGTTTTAGAGCAGAAGGGAAAAGCTTTTGATTATATGTATTGTTTTTTAATTGTTTACAATTCAGTTACTTGCATTCTGGTATCTTAATAAGTAGAAAGTGTATTTGTGGGTGTGTGTGGCATGCTTACTGTTCCTTTCCTCTAATCTAGTTGTGTTTTGTGTACAAAATTAAACTCACATTTATACTTCTGGACTTGCATAATAATGTTCAGTTCTATATCCTATCACATTTAATCAAGGAGAGATTTTGGATGAAGGAAACTTTATGCTTTCTATATGATTTAGGTTTTTTTGCATGATAATTAAAAGGTTGAGAAGTTATATCTCAAATTAATCAGGACTCACTTTGAGTCACTCTCTTACTGTCAGGTTTCAGTTAGTGATGCGGATGACAGTACTAATTCAGATTTGATAAGGGAGTTCATTTCATCACTGCAAAGCTGTTGGAAGCAAGAAATCATGTGGTGAGCAGTACATTTCCCTTCTGGACATGGATATAACAGAAGCCCCTTCTTGTCTGCAAACACCCCTCCCCCCATCTCAATTAAGCTCAGTGTCACTAAAGAAAACAAAAAACTAAAATATCCACTGCAAAGGCTGTAAATATATCCTGTGCGAACCTAACTCACTTACTGTCCCCAGTAGCCTTTGATCCTCTCTACCTCACATTGCATTGTTATCTATTTCTCACAGTGCATTTTATATTCATCTGTCTCATCTTTACCATGGCATTTTGTATTTTATGTTATATTTTTAAACTCTTAAGGAATATACTCCCTGTAGAATGAAGTTACACCCTGGACCATTGTTAAAACTGCATTGAAATTGTAATTGTGAAGTGATATAATCTGTTGAGCGAATGCAAGTGAATGATGATCATCAGCAGACAATAGCCTAGCCAAAGGAACTCTATTTTAAGCTAATCAATCTAAAGAACTGATTCCTGAAACTGAGCACTCGCCCTATGGGCTATTTCTGTAACCCATAACAATACAGCCAATAAAAGTCAAGGGTGGACTCCTAAAACTTCAGGTACCAGCAGGCAGAGACCCCTGTGACTAACAGCTGTCAGGTACTACTCAAGACCCAAGTGGGACCGCGACCTCCGGATTGGGTAGCCATGATGCTGGGGGATCACACAAGTCTGCCAGAAAGGGATAAAAGGCAGTGAAGCATGACCCTTAGTGGCACCCTCTCATCCAGCACCTGACCTACCGAGACGGAAGGACAAGCAGGCAACCCCTTTCTGGAGAAGACATCACCTTGAAGGAAGCTGACCATCAACAGCAGATTCCAGGGCCTTGGATAGGTAGATATACTGACACAAGTGCTCACAATCACTACAGCAGCTACTACACACTATACTACATGGGTCTGAATGAATGAGTGCATGTGTGTGTGTATGTGCTAAGGTGACCAGTACCACCCATAAGTCAAAGTTTGCATTTATGATTTTATTGGTAACGTCACATCCAGTCCAATAAACTAGAATTTATTATGATCCTGTGAGTTGGTCCTTTGTAGCCAACAGTTCTTCTTTCTGATAGAATACACTTGACTATTGCCTCTTGTTTCTTTCCTTTCAGGTACATTGTACAGATTATGATAGTGATGGCTCACATGACTTGATAGGGAGTTTTGAAACTAACCTGTCTCAGCTGCAGAAAGCACATGATGGTTCTTTGGTAAGCTGTTTCTTTCTCCCCTTTTATTCAGCTGTTTGAGAGGGATTCTATAATCTTGCAATATAGATTTTCTACTCCCCATTCTGTTGTAACTGTGTTTGTCCTGTACCTTGTGTAGTACTAAACACATTTCAGAAAAAAGGTTCTTCACCCAGAGAAAACTGATCTGTTACTTCTCCTGGTTCTGAAGTTCCCTGATGCCATGTTTTCAGCAGCTTTGCTTTCTTCTGTCTCTGCCAAGTTGGGTGAAAGCAGAGCAGTTTTCTCTCTTGTTCTCATGCCTTCAGAGCAGATTCCAGGAGACAGGTCAGAAAGGGTCCTGATTGCATGGGTGAGTTGACTTCATGACGCTAGAGGAAGTATGTGACCTTTTCTTCAACCCATTTCCTCAATTCATTGTGAAACCAGAACTAGGGGAGAAGAAAATAGGGTGAGCCACCCAAGACAAATAGGACAGGGAACAGCGCTCTTCTAGATCTTGGTCCATCTCTTATCTTATGCTGCACCTACAAGGGAAATTAGGCTTGTGCTTTCCGTCTTCCTGCCAAGATTCTTCCTTCTCATTATTAGGGGACCGAGTCATAGGAAGCCGGGGGCAGGAATTGGATCTCTGAGGGTGGACTGAGGGTTTGGGGGCCAATTACCAGATCCGGAGAAACTGGAGCACCATATACAACACAAGCTGGGGTCAGAATCCAGAAAACCAGCATCTAGGTTACCACAGCCAGGGGGTAATTCACAGGGCAAAGTCTGAGCACTGAGTCAAGCCAGGGATCAGGAACCAGGAAACCAATCTACAGGGGAAATCTGAGGCCAGATCCAGGGGAAAGCTGAAACCAGATTCAGGAACCAGGAACACCAGAGAAAGGAGGAATCAAGAGGTTTCCCACAGCAGACTAGGTCAAAGCTGTTGACTGTCCTGGAAACCCACTGTCTCAGCGGAGACTAAATGGTTAAGTGGCTCTCCCAGAAGCCAATCAGGATGCTCGCTGTTCCTAAATTGGGACAGAGTTCATTAGCTGGTAACGTTGTAGGTATGGCTGCTTAGGTACTAAGCCCGGGCTAGCTTGCCTGATCAGAGTTCCTAACACGCCTGCTCCCTTTGAATGTATACCCTCCCTTAATCAAGAGATAAGCAGACCGGACTACGAGACAGAGGGCCTTGTTAGACCTTATGCTGTAAGCTAAACAAATCTTAATCAGCTTAGTGTTGCTTGGTTTAGTGGAGCAGTTGTATGTAAGGCTAAAAAAACTTATCTGACTGTTCCTGACCTGCACAGCTGTGACTTGCCACTAGGACAAGGGACTAGAAGCTAGGGAAAGGACAGGCTCACGGCACTTGCTGGGCAGAGCAAGTGTTGCAGCTGCGGAGTGCCTGGCAGCCACTTTTTTAACAACTCAGAAATGTGTGACGCATGGAAAAATAATTCAGGTTTTCTTTGGCATTCCCTGATTTGTCAGTCTGCAAACAACAGCCTTGCTTATCAAGAGTGGGGTGGGGATGGCCTGAGATTAGATCAGTAATGGTTATGTTACATATCACCTCCTCTTAGGAAGCAGATCACGTCAGGAGCAGAGCAAGCCTGTCCACGCAGCAGTGGGAGGGGGCACTGTCTCCCAGTTGCCAGTCAGACTGACTCTGTTCCCATCTGGAGCAGAGCAAACCTGCGTAAGCGGCAGTGGAGTGGCACCAGAGCAGAACTGTTCTGAGCAGCAGTTGGATGCACCACTGCCTCCTGGGATACTGGAGGACTTTAACTTGGGCAAAAAGGCTGCGGAGAGCTGCCACAAGTTGATGGAACAGGAGCAAAATTAGGCAGATTACAGATAATGCTGCCCTGGAGTGGTGTAACGTTAAGACAAATAATGAGCGCTTTAAGCCACTTAAAAGGTGTTAACATACAGCCAGTCCAGGGGTTAAGAGCTCCAGAAACAGCCTAAAGTTATTGTGTTACAAGGCCAAAACTGCATGGCTGGTTTCCTCCTCTGTTAGGTTGCATTAAGGTGACTCTGAGGATATGCACTTCCCCAGATAATGCCACACTGGAAATGGCTACGTGAAATATTTTACTGTGCTCTAGACTAATCTGCTGCAAAGCACCAGCATCTACACATGCATACCATTTACTGTGCAGTAAATTAGTTTATTGTGCAGCTAGCTATTACCTATAAATACAGGTAGTAAACTAACTGCACAGTAGATACTGCACAGTAGCACATGTAGGTGTTGACTGGGAGCAAATTTGTTTTTTGTCAGTCCTAACACTAGGGTGCCACAGGGGATGGCGAATAAGCAGACCGGACTACGAGACAGAGGGCCTTGTTAGACCTTATGCTGTAAGCTAAACAAATCTTAATCAGCTTAGTGTTGCTTGGTTTAGTGGAGCAGTTGTATGTAAGGCTAAAAAAACTTATCTGACTGTTCCTGACCTGCACAGCTGTGACTTGCCACTAGGACAAGGGACTAGAAGCTAGGGAAAGGACAGGCTCACGGCACTTGCTGGGCAGAGCAAGTGTTGCAGCTGCGGAGTGCCTGGCAGCCACTTTTTTAACAACTCAGAAATGTGTGACGCATGGAAAAATAATTCAGGTTTTCTTTGGCATTCCCTGATTTGTCAGTCTGCAAACAACAGCCTTGCTTATCAAGAGTGGGGTGGGGATGGCCTGAGATTAGATCAGTAATGGTTATGTTACATATCACCTCCTCTTAGGAAGCAGATCACGTCAGGAGCAGAGCAAGCCTGTCCACGCAGCAGTGGGAGGGGGCACTGTCTCCCAGTTGCCAGTCAGACTGACTCTGTTCCCATCTGGAGCAGAGCAAACCTGCGTAAGCGGCAGTGGAGTGGCACCAGAGCAGAACTGTTCTGAGCAGCAGTTGGATGCACCACTGCCTCCTGGGATACTGGAGGACTTTAACTTGGGCAAAAAGGCTGCGGAGAGCTGCCACAAGTTGATGGAACAGGAGCAAAATTAGGCAGATTACAGATAATGCTGCCCTGGAGTGGTGTAACGTTAAGACAAATAATGAGCGCTTTAAGCCACTTAAAAGGTGTTAACATACAGCCAGTCCAGGGGTTAAGAGCTCCAGAAACAGCCTAAAGTTATTGTGTTACAAGGCCAAAACTGCATGGCTGGTTTCCTCCTCTGTTAGGTTGCATTAAGGTGACTCTGAGGATATGCACTTCCCCAGATAATGCCACACTGGAAATGGCTACGTGAAATATTTTACTGTGCTCTAGACTAATCTGCTGCAAAGCACCAGCATCTACACATGCATACCATTTACTGTGCAGTAAATTAGTTTATTGTGCAGCTAGCTATTACCTATAAATACAGGTAGTAAACTAACTGCACAGTAGATACTGCACAGTAGCACATGTAGGTGTTGACTGGGAGCAAATTTGTTTTTTGTCAGTCCTAACACTAGGGTGCCACAGGGGATGGCGAACTCCCCCGGTTCTGCTGCTACTTAGCTCCCAGCTCCCCACAGAAGCAGGAGCTGAGCAGCACTGGGACTTAGGAGCTCCCTGCTTCCCTGCACAGCCTGGGTCTGGCTGGGAACTGTCCCTTCTGGTCCAGGGCAGCTTCCAGCCAGCTCTGGGCTAGGTGGGGATTTCCCTGAGCATCCCCAGGCTAGCCAGGAACTGTCCCCCTTCTGGGGCAGCTCCCAGCCAGCCCCAGGTTGCTCAGGGATATCTCTACCCAGCCCAGAGCTGGCTGGGAACTGTCCCAGAAGCAAGACAACTCTTGGCCAACTCCAGGCCACACGGAGAGGCCCTGTTGGGAATGGGGCTTGTCCCAATGTGCATGGGACTGAGAGAGCTCTGCAGCAGCAGTTGTCTCCTGGCTCCATGCACATCAGGACCCCTCCTCATGTGTACAGGGCAAGGAGACAGCTGCCACTGCAGGTGGCAGATCTCTCCTGGCCCTGTGCACATGGGGCCCAGCCCCATACCCCCTGCCAGGCACCAGGCTAGCACCCCAAAGGAGCCTGGAGCTCCCCCTGGCTGCTGCAGGGGGCTAGAGCAGGGTAGGAGCAGATTTGCTCCCAAAGCCTTACTGTGTAGTAAGCCTCTATAGCATTAATATCATGTATAGATGCACCCACTAATCATATTGCTGATGTAGGAGCGTTCCATGCAGGGGCAACTCATAGGGGGTGCACGTGAGTGCACGTGCACCCCCTGAGTGTGGTGGTGCACCACTGTGCTCCCGCTGCCACCATCTCAGCCATGCCCCCACCAGCCACAGGGGGCACACGCCGTTCATGGTTCCTTGAGATCTTTCCATGACCTGCTTAACTCTGCAACAGTCTACAAGCACTTGGACCATCCTGCTTAACTTTTAACAGCAAAATGTTTCTAAAAAAATTAGATTAAATTTCAGGATTCTGCCAAATCTTCCAGTTCCTCTAAAAATCTGTTATATGTCTAACTGCCACTGCTCCCATCCCCAAGATATGAGGCACTGTAAATGTTCAGCAACTTATCAGTGTAATGTTGAAGTGGCAGAGCTTTTAAACCAGTGGTGCTCAACTTCTGGTCTGTGAGGCCATGTCATCTGGCCCGTGGAGCATCCCAAAGGTTCAGAAATCTTTTGGTGGGGAGTGGTGGCAGGATTAATTACTACAAATTCCACAGCCATGGCAATTAATGCTGCCACTCTTCCCCTGCCACCAAAGTTTCAGACCAAAGAGTACCTTGTGGGGTGGATGACACGTGGGGTCACACCGGCATGTAGGGTCACTCCGTGGATGGATCTAGTGTGTGAGGTCATGCATCCAGCCCACAGGCCCAGAAAGAAGAGGAGTACTATTTTAAACCATTAGATTAGGTGTCAGCAGCCTTTTCAGGCTGTGAGCCAGATTGACACAGCTTGGGTCAGAGGTGGGCCAGCTTGCAGGGGCCAGGCACTAGGGCTCAGCCACTGCCACCACGTTGCCCAGTGGCTGTGCAGGAAAAGCACCCCCCATCACTTTTTTTCAACATTGGGAGAGTGTTTGAAGCTGGTGCTTGTACCTACTGCAGAAGGGGAAAGTAACTAATGCTGAAGCCCCTTGCTGCCGCAGGGAAAAGCAGGTGCTTTCCATGTGCTGCTGTTGGGAAAAGTGGCAGTGATGGCTGGGTCCTAGTGCCACCACTCCGTACTCCTTCTTGCATCTCACTCAAACTGTGTCAATCCAGCTGTTGAAGCCCCATGTCCACAGGCTGGATCAAATGGCTGCACAACCTTCAATCTATAGGTTGCTGATCTCTGTTTTACATAGTACTGATTCTAGCTGTTCCAGATATTTATCCATCCAGTGTGAAGGATTTTTTATAACAGAATTTAAAACTATTAGGCGTGCAAAAAAAATTAACTGATAACACACATAGCTATCTAAGCATATTGTTGCAGGTGCATTCTTGGTAATTGGCCATGTACTTTAGGCACTCACTGAAGGACATTTTGTACATGTCTATCTTCTTTTGAAAGCCTGACTATTTAAATATACCTAGTTTTTAAAACAGAGATGTCACAAAAGCTAAATTAGTTTTGTTTACTGAATCTATGTTTAATGATCTTATTAATTTCATTGGGGGCCTGGTTTAAAATGGAGCAAAGTGGAATTTGGGCTCTTTGGGTTCTGATTTAAGTTTCTAAACTCAACTTGCTTCAGTTCTCTGTGCAATTTGGTTCTTCTTTGCCTTGCATCCTGCAGGTGGAGTTTGAATGTATTCATCCTGAGAAGAAACAAAAGAAAAAGAAGTACAAGAACTCTGGCATTGTTATAATAAAATCTTGCAAGGTAAGGAGATTTTTCTTAACCACCAGGATCTTTTTTATGCTTTTGGAAGGAGGTGTAACTCTGAGCTTTTATTTCTTTAGATTGAAACGGAATACTCTTTCCTGGATTATATCATGGGAGGTTGCCAAATTAATTTTACAGTGAGTTGCTTGCCTGCTTTGTCTTTGTATGTAAATAACATAATAATTATGAGGTTTTATATGAAAAATTCTTTCCTCTTTAATGTCTGTATTTCTGAGAGATGATTAGGATTGTAAAAAAATTGAAAAATGTAATTTCTTTCTTTATTTTTAATCATTGTAGCTCTATGCTTACTAGGTAGAGAGGTACTTATATGTTTTCTTTCCAAGTACTCTGTTTAAATAAATAATGATCAAACTGCCATTTCCTAGGAATGGGCACACCATCATCTGCTTGTGTCCTAAGGGTGTGTTAGCACAGATATATAGGATAGCCAGGGAGTAAGAAAGTGCTTGTATGATGGTGTTGCGGAGGCATGGTGCTAATCTACAAGTGTGCTAATATTGGGCTAGCTAACCCTGTTATTGGGTGTAATAATTTTCTTTTCCCTCACTTATGACATTGGTAATGATTCAGTGATCTGCTGTATTTCTCTTCTTGATCAGGTAGGTATAGACTTCACTGGTTCCAATGGAGATCCAAAATCACCAGATTCTCTTCACTTCATCAGTCCAAATGGGATAAACGAGTACCTGATTGCCATCTGGAGTGTAGGAAATGTGGTCCAAGATTATGACACGTATGTAACAGGTTTTTTAGCTGATCCAACCACAGGTTTTTGAAAAGTGCAAGAATTCTTAAGCATCTGCAATAACATATTACAGTTTATTTTGTAATTTTCAGATCCCTTATTGCTGAAGATGCATTGCATGTCTGAATACGCTGTTTTCCCAAATCTTAATTCAGTGGGGAATGAGTGCTTGCCTGCTCTCTTTCTATGCCAATGTTTTTAGTAATTTCTGTGCAGTCCTGTGGCAGGCCAGTAGGGAGCGCTCCTGCACTGGGCCACCCACTTCACTGCGCCCAGTCAAAAACCAGGTTCCAAGTACCTCCTCAGGGGCGCTGACTTATGGCCAACCCCCTTCCTTGAGCACACCCACAAGCCTGGGGTACTGCTGCCACGACCAGACTCAGGTCTTTGTCTGGGCCCTGTGCCACCTGTGATACACAGACCCTCTAGACCTAGGGGTTGCTTAACCCCAGCAGGATATATCCAGGTGCTTCTTATAGCCTGAAGCATAGAAAGTAGCCTTCCTTAGTCAGCCAAGTAAAGGGAGCAAGAAGAGCTGCCCAATCTCTCAAGTATGTACAACAAGGCTGGCTATATCGGATAGCTTTGTTGTAGAGAGGGTAGGCATGGGGAGGGGTACAAGTCAGAGAAGTAGCAAAAGAATAACCGTGAGCAAACAAAAGTGGCTTGGTAGCCTTTTGATACGCAACTAGATTCCAGTCAAGTAAATTCCTAGTTCAATTTCTGGTAAGTTACTCACTTTCTGATCCAGCAAATGAGAGAGAGCTGCAGAGGTCCAAGCTTCTGTGTGTGTTTTAAAATGCCCACTTGTCATCTTCCTGCAGAGACCCTCTTAAATAGCCTCCTGACCTCACCACCTGGACCCAGTCAGGGATTGGTGTCATTTGATGCCAGCCAATCAATTTGAAAAACATCACAGTTACCTGATAGCGTGACATGGGCTTAAGCCCCTGTCCCCATGTCATGAGGTCAGAGCTCAAAACAGTAGAGAGGTTAATCCACACCCTCATACCTGAGCTAGATCATGTATGCAGTAACCCAGGGCAACCAGGTTGACAGACATCTGAGAGATCAAAGAAAAAGGAAAGGGGGAAAAAAAACCCTAAAACAGGAAGCTGGGATGGAGTTCTTTCACAGTCTACATCAAGGGTCAGCAAACCTTGTGACCCAGCCTCTGCTGCAGGCAGCAAATCTCTGCACCCACCAGCAATCAGCAGATGCTGCAGAGGGATTAGATGGGAAAAAAGCAGTTGGTAGGTCCCTGAGGTTGCGGCCTCAGCCATAGCAAAGGAAATAAAATAAATATGGCAGGCAGTAAGACCCTGGAGATGTCTCCTATGCTGCTCTGGCCAGAGTGCTGTACAGGCTAGATCCAGTCTCTTCCTGGGCCAGATCCAGTCCATAGGCCATAGGATGCTGACCCCTGATCTACATTATAATTATCCTTCTGGGTGAGTAGGACTGGACAAAAGTCTATTTCCTTATGCCTGGGATTGGTTTTTAACTATTGCTATGAAATAGCTGAATATGAGATCAGTGACTTATTAAATCACCTAATTCATGTCATCAAATGTACCTTGAAATGGGCCTTGAATATATATATATATATATATATATATATATATATAAACGACCCCGAAGGATCATCGGGTCCAGCCCCTTGCATGAGCAGGAAAGACATCTGGGGTCAGATGACCCCAGCCAGGTGACCGTCCAGTCTTCTCTTGAAGATCTCTAGGGTAGATGATAGCACCACCTCTGCGGGGAGCTTGTTTCATAGTCTGGACACCCTAGTTGTAAAGAAGTTTTTCCTAATGTTCAGCCTGAAACTATCTTCCAGGAGTTTGTGGCCCTTGTTTCTGGTTTTCCCCCAGGGTGCCCTGGTGAACCAGTTGTTCACCGAGCCCCTGATGTATGCCTCTGATATAGCAGTAAGCCACCATCAGGTCCCCTCTCAGCCTTCTTTTCTTTAGGCTGAAGAGTCTGAGATCCTTCAGCCTCTCCTCGTATGGCTTTCCATGCAAGTCCCTGATCATAAGTCCCTCTCGAGCTTTAGCACGTCCTTGTTGAAGTGCGGTGCCCAGAACTGGACTCAGTACTCCAGCTGCGGCTGCACCAATGTTGAGTAGAAAAGAGAAGAGTCAAACTTCAGAGAAGAGCCAGTAGAATGGCTACCTGTCAGGAAAGGCTGTCTTACAATAACAGACTTAAATTGGCTGTATTCCTTAACTCAGAATTGTCCAACTGTGGCCTGTGTTGGGTTACCAGCCATCCTGCAGGATCATGCCTGGTTGCCACTCCCCACATTGCTCCTGCTGCTTTGGCAGCCAGGGTCTCTGGGGCAGGGCAGTGTGGCAGCAGGGGACCCGGTGAACCTGCAATCCACATGGCAGCCAGGGGGCTCGTGCTGCCCTCGTGATGAGGGGATTGTGCTGCTCATGTCCCAGACATCCTGCATGGCATGTGACCAATGATGTGTGTGGCATGTGACTTGTGCAGCATGCAGTCCCTGGCTGTTCAGAAGTTGGACAGCCCTGAATTAACTTTTATTACAGAGAAGATTAAAGATACCTTGATCAATCTAAGTAACTATAGAGGGAACAGTGGGTTTCTGATGGCAGAAACTTCCTTAATCTAGCAGAAAAAGATATAATAGGATTGGGTGGGTGGAAGGCAAACTTAGGCCAGACTTAAACTAGACATGAGGTGTAAATGTTTAATACTGAGAATAATTAACCTTTGGAACAATTTACCAAGAGTGGTGGTTGATTCATCATGACTTGAAATCTCTAGATCAGTGATTCTCAGCAAGGGTGGTGTTGCATTATGCAGTGTCTTGATATCCTTTCAAGGGTGTTGTGGGGTGCTACGCAATGTTAGTTCTACTAGGTGTGCAAACATGATTCACAAGATAAACCCAGAGATTTCAAATAGAAATCCATAGTTGTGATCTTTCTGAATTCATTGCAACAGCAAAACTGCTCTATTATTTTTCTGTAGTAAAATAAAGAGTAAGAATTCAGAGCTGGCATTTTACAAGGGGTGCCTTGAGTCTAAAAGGTTGAGAGTCACTGCTCTAGTCCAGTCTTCCTATCACTGATTTCAGTGGGCTCTATGATATCATTTACTTTCATCAGCTGAAGCAGTGATGTGAATGGATTCATTTAGTTAAGATGGGATAGAATGAGTGAGGAGAATGAGGTATTCTATC
>NW_005842593.1:62071-65664 GCF_000455745.1 Alligator sinensis | reverse complement strand
ATATATATATATATATATATAAAACTTTGTCTGTCTGTCCGTAATGCTTTTTTACACTCTGACTGACTGACTAAACCAACCAATCAGAGTGCTCCGAGAGCATTCAGACAGGAGCGTAGCGGAGTACCGCTGTGATGGCAGGGACAGAATGGGGGGGGGCAAGGCCAGCTGTGGTGGCCTTGCTCTCCCCGCCCCCCCAGCCCTGCTCCTTGCAGGTGCTGGGAATGGAGCAGGGGGGTGAGCAGCGCTGATCTTGCCCCACCCAATCTGGCGCAGAGGGCTGGATGCAGGGGGTGGGGGAGCGTGCATGGAGAGAGATCTAACCTCAGATCCAGCCTTGCCGCCATGTCACGGGGTGGGGAACGGGGCCGGAGGAGAAGCAGGCCAGGGCCAGACGTGGGGCTCTGTCCCTACCTGCCCCCCACCCCGTCCCGCCCATGACAGTGGGGACTGAGGGCCCAGAGCGGGTGGGCAAGGCCAGCAAAGCTGGTCTTGCCCCCCTGTTCTGGCACATGGGGCCAGACGCAGGGGGTGGGGGAGGGCGCATGGGGCTGGAGGCGGATCCAGTCTCACCACTGCATCATGGGGGAGAACAGGGCTGAAGCAGAAGCAGGCCCCACTTGCCCCCCCCCATTCCCTCCATGACAGTGAGGACTGAGGGCCCAGAGGAGGAGGGCAAGGCCAGCTTTGCTGGCCTCGCCCCCCTATTCTGGCACACGGGGCTGGACATGGTGGGTGGAGGAGGGCACAAGGGGCTGGAGGTGGATCCAGCCTTGCCGCAGCATCCAACAGATGCAAAAGGAAAAAAACCGCAATGACAAAAAAACACAACAATGGCCCCAGCCCTGCTCCTTGGAGGCAGAGGGGGACAGCAGGGATGGAGCTGCCATGTCAACAGGGACTGAGGGCCACCCACCTGGGAGTGGGGGCCCACAGGGCCAGAGGCAGAGCAGCGGCAGCATGCGCTCCGTCCCTGGCCCCTCCCCCCCGGTCATTCTTGACGGGCAGTTGGCTAGTAAACTTATAAACTTCTCATTGTTCTCCTTTCTTTTTCAGAGATAAGTTGTTTCCGGCATTTGGCTTTGGAGCTCAGGTTCCTCCAAACTTCCAGGTAGGCTTCTCAGAATTCGGGCAGCACCTTTTGTGCATGTCATCATCTTATTAAATGATTGTAACTGTTCTCTCTTCCAGGTATCTCATGAATTTGCCTTGAACTTTAATCCCAACAACCCCTATTGTGAGGGTAAACATTTCTTTTTATTGATAATATTTCTTTAACAGGATGATTGTAGGTTAGTTTTATTTTTTCCTTTTCTTAACAAAAACCAGAAGGGGGACAACAGTCCGCCTCTTTCTGAAACAAGTCTGTTAAAACAAAGTACATGAGTCAAAAGGCATGTTGGCAGTGTATTTACTAGGTGGGATTGCAACATGGATATCTGTTCTAACTTTAATCGAATTTGGGCACCAGTAGCAATGAAGGTTTTGCTGTGGGTTGTCAAAGGCTGCTGGTGACCCTGGTTAAACACTTGGGTTCCAAGTCCATGCTGAAATCTGTGCACTTGCATCTTCACTGTTCTTGTTAGCAATGCTAGGTAGATTAAAGAAAAAGGCACACATGTGTACCTGCGTTGCAGTCATGCTTTCTGAATGCACTGTAGAGTAATCCTAGCTAGACATCTGCCAGAATTGTTAGGGCTCTCAGTTTATGGATATGGGTAGTTAATATTCAGAATACTTAAATGTTCATGCCTTAAAAATATTGATGCTATTTTCTCTGTTCCCTAAAGTTGTTAACAGTAGCTTGTTTCTGAGCTCTTGTTAATACTTGTTCTTCATTTTAAATGGATTATAAATATCTTAGAATAGAGACTTCCTAAGCAACGTGTCCTACAATAATACTAAAGCAATTTTTCTCTCTTTTTTGAAATGAACAGAAAACTAACCTTTGAGAGGTTCACTCTTAGAATCCAGGTTTATGTTCCTGGAGCAAATATTGTTGCCCATTAGGTTTCTGCAGTCTCTTTCCTTGCAGATCTCAAGGCTGTCCCCTTTAAGCTGACATTGCACCTGCACAATTTAAGTTAGGGTGGCAAACAGGCAGACAGCAGGAAACTAAACTGATACAAGCAAGGAATAATCTGGTGGAAACATACCCACCTGAGTGTCTGCATTGCTTCCATACATCTGCACTTAAAATCTGATTTTAGTTAAATTGATATACATTTATTGTAATAGTAAGGTCTTACGGGTTTGCATAAATCATGTCACAATGGTGGCCACCCTACCAATGTATCTTGCTCCAAAACTTCCCTTATATCATAAAGTCACAGGAACTACATTGTCTGGGGGGAAAAAAATTGAAGACTGTAGGAAGGGAAGAATCTGCCATGCACCATTCTTTTTCTCTGCAGATTCCCAGTGACCATACTTAATAGCACATTACATACTCAATACTACCCTGCCACGCATAGCACCGTCTGCTATTTTATAATCTGTCCATTATGGCTTTCTACATACAAGTTAACCGTGAATACTTTGTGCATGTTGTTATGTTTGTGAAAGAATTAGCAAGATACTTGAAATGTAAAACTTTTTGTGGTAAGTCAGATATTCTTGTTGTACAGGTGTCCAAGGAATTGTGGATGCTTATCGGCAGGCACTGCCTCAGATCCAACTATATGGACCAACAAATTTCTCTCCTATTATAAACCATGTGGCAAGATTTGCAGCTCAAGCAACACAACAAAGGATAGCTGCTGTGAGTCCATGGACTTTCATTTGTTTGACATTTTCAGTTTCCCTTTATGAAACTGCAGAAATTTCTTCTGAACTCAGGCCCTTCTAGTTTGCTATCCCCCTACCTGCTTACATCTCTGTAAATATTTCCTACATGTCTTTGGCATCCTGGCTCTATGCTTACTTCTGAGCAGGAGGTCTCTGTGACCCACATCTGCTTTTAGATGGGTCCTGTTCCACTAAGGTATATCACCTCGCTATAGCCTTCCCTGGAGGTGCTACAGCTTGGCAAAGGATGACAGAATAACACAATGAGGTTGTCCTTTAAAAGTTTGCAAACACTTTTACAGTGAAAAACTATGTGTAATCACAGTTGGCATGACCAGGTGTGACCATGTGTCCTTCTATCATGACAGG
Source organism: Alligator sinensis (assembly GCF_000455745.1). Taxonomy (NCBI): domain Eukaryota; kingdom Metazoa; phylum Chordata; order Crocodylia; family Alligatoridae; genus Alligator; species Alligator sinensis. The sequence continues at coordinate 62,508 of NW_005842593.1, read as the reverse complement.
CTGAATATATAAAAGCCTAGAGAGTAATGTTAGCAAGGAAAGATAGAAAGTTTAGAGATCAACTTAGCTGAATCAACTTAGTTAAATCATGAGCCATTCAGTGATATGGAACTCAATAAGAAATTATGTAAAAAGCAGTAACTTTTTATACAGAGTTGAAAGAATATCAAGAGCATGTAGGGACAAAATCAGAAAGGCCAAAGCACAAAATGAAATGCAACTAAACTAGCAAGGTATATAGAGGGTAATAAGAAAATACTCTAACTATAGTAAGAGGAAGACCAAGGAAAGAGTCGGCCAACTTACTCAGTGGGGAAAGGGAAAGCTAATAATCGATGATGAGAAAGTGGAAGTGTTGATGCCTTTTTTACTTTAGTCTTCACAAAAAAGTTAAGGGTGATGAGCCGACTAACACAATCAACATCAACAACAACGGG
>NW_005842593.1:48586-62040 GCF_000455745.1 Alligator sinensis | reverse complement strand
AGGGAAAGAACGAGTTATAAAAGGTGTCTTCCAATCAGCTTGATCTGATCAATTTCATCTGAGAGGACTTTGGGATCTGGCTGAACCAACCTAAGAGATGCTAGCAATTCTGTTTGAAAACTTGTGGAGGATTCGTAGTGTTTCACAAGACTGTTTGCTTGTCTTTACAAAAAGAAAAAGGAATTCACGGAATTATTCAAGCAGTCAGCCTTGGTCCCTGTCTATACTCATCTCATGCTGCTGCCTGACATTCCTGCAGCAGACAGAAGCTTCCCTGCCAGACCATCCCAGCATATGCACATCTGCATGCTTATGCTGGCTCTATTTATCTCTGTTCAATGCTAGTACCACTAGGGCATGAAATGATCCCTGGGAAATCACAGAAATTAAGGGCTGGAAGGGACCTCAAAAGATTGTTGAGTCCAAACTCCTGCTCTGGGTAGGAATACCGCTGAGATCAAAAGATCCCAGAAAGTCTCCTCTTGAAGACTTTCAAGGTTGGGGACTGCACCACCTCCTTAGGAAATCTATTCCAGATTCTGGTCACCCTTACTGTAAAGAAGTTCTTCCTTACATCCAACCTGAAACCATCCTGTAACAGTTTATGGCCATTGTCCCCTGGGGTGCCCTTTTGAATAGTGAATAGTTTTTCTCCCAGTTCCCAATATTTACCCCTTACATACTTATAGATGGCCACCAAGTCCCCTCTCAGTCTTCTCTTCCCCAGGGTGAACAGTCCCAGATCCCTCAGTCTTTCCTCATAAGGTTTGTCCTCCAGGCCCTTAATTCTTCTTATGGCCCTTCTCTGGATCCTTTCAAGATTCTCCACATCTTTTTTGAAGTATGTCACCCAGAACAGGACACAGTACTCCAGCTGGGGTCTCTCCAGCACCAAGTAGAGAGGAAATATCTCTTCCTTAGCTCTGCTCACGATGCACTGGCTAATGGGGATACTTGGAATGGTCCTAGGGGGTACGTGCAGGCGGGTGGGGATGGAGCGCCACCACCTCCCAAGAGGAGGGCCAGGGCGGGGAAGCTCACATGCGGCAGCTGCCACCACCACCCATCAGCCTGGTGAGCTTCTCTGCCCTGCAGAGGGGCGCTGCTGCCCTCACTCCAGCCCAGTGAGCTTCCCTGCCCTGCCCCATCCCTTCTCCTGGGAGGCGGCGGCGCTCCATCCCCTCCTGCCCGTGCTCCGTCCCTGCCTCCCTGCTCCTCCACGTCCAGCTGCACACCACCCCCCCACCCCATCCCACTCTGCGTACAGCCACTGGGGCTATTTTGATTTTAAAAGGTTGAAAACCCCTGGGCTAACGCATCCCAGTATGCTATTAGCTCTGTAGACTACAGTGTTACACTGGTGGTTCATGTTCATCCTGTGACTAACCATAACCCCAAGGTCCCTTTCGACCAAAGTGCTGGCCACAACATCTCCTCCTAACCTATATTCATGTCATGGGTTACTCCTCCCCAGATGAAGCACTCTGCATTTATCCTTATTGAACTGCATCTGGTTCTGCTCCGCCTACCTTTCCAGTGTGTCCAGGTCCACTTGGATCTACATCCTATCCTCTAGTGTGACCGCTTTTTCCCATATCTTAGTTTCCTCTGCAGACTTGGCCAGCGTGCTTTCCACATCCTCATCTAAATTGTTGATAAAGGTGTTGAACAGCATGAAGCCAAGAATAAAACCCTGCAGGTGTGGCACTGGCCACACAGCTGTCCTTATGGTAGCCTGCAAAAGGCATTTGAATATTTTCATGTGCCTTCAGCCTGTGCTGGGCAATCCTGTGAGATGAAGAAAGTGAAAATGAAGAGTTTAATTCCCTTCTAAGATAGGATTCCAGCACCTCTATATAGAGGTCCAAAGTATGAGTACTGTGGGTATATCTATATGGCACCAAGGCAGCATTGTGTAGAGATACCCAGTGCTAGCTTTGGAGCAGAAGAAGTGTTGTTGCATCAGCACAACCCAGCACCAGTAAGAGAAACTTTACTTGATTCAGGAGAGGTGATGCTAAATTTCAGCTAAAAAAAAGGGGTCTGCAGTTTGTGTGACTGGAGAGCTGAAGTTCTTTCAAAATGTTGTAGTATAGATTAGCCTTCCTAATTCCCAGAAACACAATGGAACAAATAGTCAATAAACCTATCAGTTTATAAAAATTTAAAATATAATGATGTCATAAATTCCCGCTGACAGGGATTTGACGAGAAGACAAACTAACGTATTTTTCTTCTATGACTGAACATGCCTTGGGCATAAGAACAGTGGATGTGAAGTATCTTGATTTTTAGTAGAGCTTTTGCTACTGTCTTCTGTGACATTCTCATAAGCAAGCTAAGGAAATAGGATCTAGGTAAAACTACTGTGAAATATACAAATGTATGTTATATAAATGGTTGAAAAATCAACATATATAGATAGCATAACTGTCAAACAGGAGGATATATCAAGTGATCTTCCACAGGCATCTGTCCTGCATCTAGTACTGCTTAACATACTTTCATAAATTATTTGAATGATGGAATATAGTACACTTATTAAATTTGTAGATAATGCCAATTTGGGTTGGGTTGTGAGCATTTTGGATTAGGATTCAAAATACTCTAGACAATATGGAGGGATTATCTGAAATAAATATGATCCAGTTCAAAAGGTGCAAGTCTACTACTTAGTTTCATAGTTGTTAGGGGCTGGAAGGGACCTTACAGATCATCGGGCCCAGACCCCCTGCACTTGAGCAGTAAAGACTGCTGGGATCAGATGACCCCAGCAAGATGGGCATCAAGATGCTTTTTGAAGAGTGCCAGGGTGGGTGACTGTACCACCTCTGGAGGGAGCCTGTTCCAAACCCTCGGTACTCGACTTGTAAAGAAGTCTTTCTTTATGTCTAGCCTGAAGCGATCTTTAATCAGTTTGTGCCCATTATTTCTTGTTCTCCCCTCCAGCGCCTTGGTAAACAGATGCTCCCCCAGGCCCTGATGTATGCCCTTGATATAGGCTGCCACCAAGTCCCCTCTGAGTCTTCTCTTCTCCAGGCTGAACAGTCCCAGGTCTTTCAGCCTCCTTGGTCTCTAGGCCTCTAATCATGTGTGTTGCCCTCCTTTGGACTCTCTTGAGCTTCTCCACATCCTTCCTGAAATGCGGCGCCCAGAACTGGACACAACTCCAGCTGCAGTCTCACCAAGGCCGAGTAGAGAGGGAGGATGACATCCTTAACCTTGCTCAAGATGCCTCAGTAGATGCATGCCAGTGTTTAATTAGCTCTGTAAGCTACGGCATCGCATTGGTGGCTAATGTTCATTTTGTTATGTATCATGACACCTAGGTCTTGTTCAGATGTAGTGCTAGCAAGCATAGCACTTCCAAGCCTGTAAGTGTGTTGTGGATTATTTCTCCCCAGATGGAGCACTTTACATTTCTCCATATTAATCGACATCAGGTTGAGGTCTGCCCACCTCATGTGCCTGTCCAGGTCAGCCTGTATTGCCAGCCTGTCCTCAAGCATGACCATGCTCCCCCATAGTTTGGTGTCGTCAGCAAACTTTGCTAGTTCACTTTTAATACCCGAATCCAAATCACTGATAAACATGTTGAAAAGTACTGGTCCCTGAGAGATGCCACTGATCACCCTCTGCCATGATGACTCTCTTCTATCAATCAGTACTCTCTGGGTCCTACTGTGGAGCCAGTTACCTAGCCACCAGACCATAAAGTAGTAGAGGCCGCATTTTCCCAGTTTTTTCATGAGGACTTCATGGGAGACCAGGTCAAAGGCCTTTTTAAAGTTCAGGTATATGACATCAACCTCACTTCCCCTATGCAGGTGGCAAGTAACCTGATCATAGAAGGAAACGAGGTTGGTCTGGCATGATCTGCCTGTGATGAAGCCATGTTAGCTATCCTTCAGAATATTGCCTTCTGCTAGCCTGTCTGTAATGGATTCTTTGATGATTTTCTCCAGGATTTTACCAGGGATTGAGGTCAAACTGATTGGCCTGTAATTTCCTGGGTCCTCCTTTCTGCCTTTCTTAAAGATGGGCACCACATTGGCCTTCTTCCAGTCTTCTGGGACCTCTCCCAAGTGCCATGAGTCTTCAAGTAACTTTGTCATTGTGCAACCAATGGCATCGGCCAGTTCGTTTAGCAACCCCGGGTGTAGTTCATCTGGTTTTGCTGACTTGCAGATATTTAACCTTTATAGGTGCTCCCCCACAAGATCTACACCAACTATGGGGAGGTTGGTCACCCCCACCATGATCCTGTATCTTGTCAAGCAAGCTAACACCCTTGGATTGGTAGAATACCAATGTGAAGTATTCATTCAGGAGTTCGGTTTGGTCCTGAGCATCAGTTATCAGCCGTCCCATTTCATTCATCAGGGGCACAAATACCTAAGGGTACTTAGGTAGTACTTAAGCACAAATACAAAGTGAGGAATGACTGCCTGGACAGCAGTTATGCAGAAAAAGATATGGAGATTTAGATCACAAATGGAATGGGTTAACTATGTCTCAGAAAAGTGTAAACAAAAGTGTTATATGTTCGAGATCAAAGTAGTCTCTCTGTTCGCCACTAGTAAGGCATTAGATGTCATGTTATATCCAGTTTGAGGCACCACACTTCAAGAATGACATGTACCAAGTGGAAGGAGTCCAGAAGAGAACAACAAAAATGACAGGGAATGGATTACTCAGATATGCCTTATAGTTTCATAGTTGTTAGGGCTGGAAGGGACCTCAATAGATCATCGAGTCTGACTCCCTGCCCTGAGCAGGAAAGAGCGCTGGGTCATATGACCCCAGCCAGGTGCTTGTCCCATCTCCTCTTAAAGACCCCCAAAGTAGGGGAGAGAACCACCTCCCTTGGAAAACTATTCCAGATTCCGGCAACCCTTTCTGTAAAGAAGTTCTTCCTGATGTCCAACCTAAATCTCTGTCAGTTTGTGGCCGTTGTTCCTGGTTATTCTGAGGGGTGCCCTCAGATATGGATCATCTCCTATTTCTTGCTGGTCCCCCCACCGATGAATTTGTAAATGGCCACAAGATCCCCTCTCTGCCTTCTCTTACAGAGGCTGAAGAGTTCCAGGTTCCTCAGTCTCTCCTCTTAGGGCCTTACCTGCAGGCCCCTAACCATATGAGTGGCCCTCCTCTAGACCCTCTCAAGGTTATCCACATCCCTCTTGAAGTGCAGCACTGGAAACTGGATGCAGTACTCCAACTGCAGCCTGACCAATGCCGCATAGAGAGGAAGTATTACTTCCCTGGACCTGTTCGTGATGCACCTGCTAATACATGATAGAGTATGGTTAGCTTTAATGATTATTTCATCACATTGACAGCTCATATTCATCTTGGAGTCAACTATGAGACTGAGATCCCTTTCTGCTGCTGTGCTGCTGAGAAGTTCCCCCTCCAGCCTATAGGTGTGTTGGCGATTCCTTCTCCCTAGATGCAGCACTTTGCACTTGTCTTTGTTGAACTGCATCCTATTCTTTTCTGCCCACTTTTCCAACCTGCCCAGGTCCGCCTGGATTCAATCCCTTCCCATTAGTGTGTTTACTTTACCCCATAATTTGTGTCATCTGTGAATTTGGACAGAATGCTATCCACGCCCTCATCCAAGTCACTGTTGAAGACATTGAATAGCGCAGGTCCAAGGACGGAGCCTTGGGGGACCCCATTGCCCACATCTTTCCAGGTCAACACCGACCGGTCCACCACCACTCTCTGGGTGAGACCCTTAAGTCAATTTGCCACCCATCTGACCGTGCAATCATCTATGTCACAGCTGCCACAGTTTATGAGAATAGGATGAGATACCGTATTGAAGACCTTCTTAAAATACAAGTAGATGACATCTACTTTGACTCCTGCATCTAAGCATTTTGTGACCTGGTCATAAAAAGAAACAAGGTTAGTCAGGCAGGATCTATCTGCTATGAACCCATGCTGGTTGCCCTTCAGCATTATTTTTCCTGCTGGACTCCCACAAGTATGATCCCTGATAATTTTTTCAAAAGACAGAGATGAGACTAACCAACCTATAATTCTCTGGATCCTCCTTCCTCCCCTTCTTGAAAATAGAGACCACATTGGCCCTTTTCCAGTCCTCTTGGACCTGACCTGAGCACCATGAGTGCTCAAACAGCCATGCCAGTGGGCCTGCTGACTTAAACACATTCAGCCCCTCCAGGTGTCCCTTTACTAGGTCGTTGCTGACTGTTGGTGGGCTGGTGTTCCCCCTGTGCCTATCTATAATGTGATTGGGAGATCTGTCTTGATCCATGTTCAGGAATACAGAGACAAAAAACCTATTGAAGAGCTCAGCCTTGTCCCTTCTATCTGTCACCAATTGCCATAGCTTGTCCTGTGGGGGTCCTATGTTACCCTGTGCCTTCTTTTTTGCTCGCTCCCTATATACCTGAAGGAGGACTTTGCTGTCTTCAATTTTTGTTGCCAGCCTGAGTTCCATTGCTGCTTTGTCCTTCCTAACTGACTCCCTGCAAGTGCGAGCCAAGGAGGTATACTCCTCCTTGGTAACTACCCCCCTGCTTCCACAGCCTGTATGCCTCTTTTCTTGCTCCTAGGCTTTCCTGGATTTCCTTGTTTAGCCAAGAGGGTTTCTTGGCCCCTTTGCCCCCTTTTGCGCCAATGGGATTGTCTCCTTCTGTGCCCAAAGAATTGCTCCCTTGAGGAACAACCACCCTTCCTGAACTCCCATCTCGCCAATGCTCTTGATATTCAATGCCTTACTAACTAATCTTCTGAGCACATTAAAGTTAGAATTTCTGAAGTCTAGCACTCCTGCCCTGCTGGTTACTTTTTCCCACCCTACACCGGATAGTGAATTCAATCAATTGATGGTCACTATCCCCTAGGTTACCTTGTACCTGCAGATCCCGCACCAGGTCATCGCCTTGTTCATGTACTCTCCCTCTAAAGCCTTTGGGCCCACAAACCAGATGAGTGGCACAGAGCTAGTTTGCAGGCTAGATCAGGCCTTACACTGCCTCTGCCCAGCCCCACATAGTGAGATCAGGTCCTGGTGCTGTGTGCTGCCCTACCCAGCCGCGCACACTGTGCACCACTCATCATGCACTGCACTAGGATTGGCCCCTGGGGCCCCACACCACCTTGTATCCAAGGTTTGGGCCCCATGCTGTCCCTGCACTCCAGGATTGGGCCTACACTGCCCTGCATGCCTGATCTAGCACACAGGGCCAAGCTATCCAGTTCACAGGGCTCCCTACAGTTCTGCAAATCTGGCAGCAGGAGAGCAGGCACCACTCCCCTGATGTCAAATTTTCAGACCTTTGGGGAGCCCTGCTGGCTGGATGACATGGTTCCAGGAGCTGTATCTGGCCTGTGGGCCAGGGGTGGAGCACCCCTACTTTATCGCATCTAGTACTTGTCACAGTCAGAAACAGACCTTTTTGTCATACACTGGCAGTGTACCTAGGACCACCAAGAAATACAAGCCCCCCAGTCACAGAGTAATGGAAAAGTAGGGTTGGAAGGGACCTTAGTAGGTCACCTAGTATAACTCTTGTGCTTGAGGCAGGATCATCCCTGTCCTCCTGGTCTGGATTGCAGAGTTTTTTATAATCTCTCAGCAATCTGCATTGGGCGGGGAGAGGGGAGTTGGGGTGGAGCTCCTGGGCTTCTGACTTTTTTCTTTTTACAGACATAGCTCCTCCTAGATGATTACTGACCAAACACTTATCCAGCCTCTGGTGATGGAGATTCCACAGCTTCCCTAGGCAGTCTAATCCACTGCCTGACTGTTCTAACAGCGAAGAGGTTTTTCCTGATAACTAGACTTACTTTGCTGCAACTTCAGACAATTGGTCTCTATTCTGCTCCCTGCAGCAGTAGAGAAAAGGTGTTTTCCCTTGTCCTTAAAACAAAGTAAATATATGGTAGTTCTTTTGTTCTTTTATGTAATAATAGCTGTAGCAAGCAAAACAGCATCCAGTATCAGGTTTTGCAGCCCACTTGATTGCTGTCGTGGTACATTGCTGTTCTCAACTGCTTTCTGTCACAAGGTGGAGTTCTTTATAAACATCTTTGAACTAAGTTTCAAAATCCCTTCCTGAAATATTATGTTAGTACTACCTTTCTGGGAGTTCTGAGGTACAAAAAGGAAAATAACTTCCAGGGGATCACATAGTGAAAAACAAAATTAGGAATATAACTTAGTTCATATAATGCTTGGTCCTCTGCCTTATTCACAATACTAACTGCTTTCCCTTCCGGTAGAAAGAGACTTCTCTTCACCTAATATTTGGATTAAATTTGCTGATTGCATGATTTAATATTTTGCAGCAATATTTCATCCTGTTGATCATCACAGATGGGGAGATCACTGATCTGGATGAAACGAGGCAAGCAATTGTTAGTGCCTCTAAGCTGCCTATGTCTGTTATTATTGTTGGAGTTGGCAATGCTGATTTCAAAGCCATGGAATTCCTTGATGGCGACAATGGTGTTCTAAGGTCCTTGACAAATGAACCAGTCGCACGAGACATTGTTCAGTTTGTGCCTTTCAGACAGTTCAAAAATGTAAGTTACCTTTTCTTTTAATGTTTTAGGAAGAAAACCTATCCTGTTAATCCTTTGCCTACTCTATACAGTCATTACAGATTTGATCCAAGAGAAAGCATTTGTCTAGGAAACATATTAATCATATGATTAATGCATAAAACAAGTAACCTTTTTACAGAAAGTGGGCCTCCTTATTACTCTTGCAGCTGTTCCTGTTGCATGACGTACACCCACATGAGAGATTATATCAATACAGTTGCATCTGCTTGAATTAGCACCTTAAGTTATACTGACATCTATCCGGTTTAGTCTAGTCTTTACATACAAAACACAGGAGGATGGGAGAATGATTTGCCATCAAGCCAGTCTAGATATCAGCTTGTTGCTTGTTTCTCTCTTCCTGAAGTGAATATTAGCATTTACTCACAATTTAACAAAAAGATTTGAGAGACAGAGACTTCCACAGGGCAAGATCAAAAAAGACTGCAGCTGTTTACCCTAGAGAGGGACAAATAAGAGGACATGTGATAAAAACATAGAATAACAAAGAGAATTATAGGGAGGATTGGCTGGGTATGTCTGTTCATTCTCTTTCAAAATACAAGAACAAGTAGTCAGTAAATGAAACTGAAAGGCAGAAAAATTATTAGTGAAAAAGGATTTTTTTTTTCATAGAACATAGCATGTGGTTTTCACTGCTGCAAGATATAGGGCCAGAGTTGAGGCAAGATTTGAAAAAAAAAAAAGACTGAGACATTTATTTACCATATTTCTCAGTGGAGCAGTCAACATTGTATAGAAGTCGACCCCATTTTTCTGATCCAAAAAGTTAGGAGTTTCATAGATCCGGTGTTTAAGTTGACCTAACTTTTTGGATCAGAAATATGAGATCAACTTATATCAGTCCCTGTGCGCCCTCACTGCAGGTCAGGCACCTGGGGAGTGAACACATGCAGCAGCGCCACTTGCAGGGGGCAGAGCTGGGCTCAGCATTCAGCTGGTGTGGCCCAGACAGCGCCACTCTGGATGGAGCCAGGCTTGGCATTTGGCTGGTGTGGCCCCATCCCCTGCGATTGGTGCTGCCTGGGCCACGCCAGCTGAGCGTCAAACGTGTCGCTGCTCACAGGGGATAGGATTGCACCAGACTGAGCCCAGTGCCACTCACAGGGGACAGGGCCCGGCTTGGTGATCAGTGGGGTGGCTCAGGCACTGCCATTTGCAGGGGATGGGGCTGGGCTCAGCACCTGGCTGAGCAGCATCTCCATGGTGATGCCAAGGCCAACAGGTCACACTCAGGCTAGGCCCAGGTCCCATGGTCTCCAGCAATAGGGATGCTGTCGGTAGGTGAAGAAGGTTGGGTTGGGTTGAGTCAGGGCTGGGCTTAGGTGATGCTGGGGTGGGGGTCAAAAGTATTGATATGGTGTATAAGTCGAGGTAGAAATGTAAAGGTAAATATTTTGGTTCCAAACCTCAACTTATACAGTGTGAAATACGGTATCTGGATAACAAGAATATCCAAATCGCTATATGGAGGAGCGGGTGGGAAGGACAAAAAATGGAGATAATGGAAAAGATGCCCTGAGGTGAGCCACAAACTGAATGTGAATGGCAAAAAAGAAACTTCCCCAGCTGCAGGATTTCCAGTACCTCTTTTTCAAACTCTGGTGCTAGACATAAGAGAGGGAACGTTGGCCAGATAGAATAATCTAGAAATAGGGCTGGAAGGAACCTCAGAAGGATATCTAGTCTGACCCCTTGCTCAAGGCAGGACTGTCCCTGACTAAACCAACCTAGCCAAGTGCTTGTCTAACTAACACGCTTTTAAAAACTTCCAAGAATAAAGATTATTAGGGTAGCCTGTTCCAATGCTTATCCAGGATCATAGTGAGAAAATTCTTCTAACGTCTAACTTAATTTTCCCCTGCTGCAATTTGAGATCATTGCTCCTATTCCTGTTTCCCATGGCTACAAAGCATAGTCTATCTATTGCCATCTTTCTAAACACCCTTCAGGTATTTGAAGATTGTAACCGATTTCTCCCCTCTCTTCTCCAGATTATATAATGGCATTTCATTCAGCCTTGCTTTGTAAGTCATGTTTCCCAGATCTCTAATCATATTTGTTGTCCTCCTGGACTTTTTCTAATTTGTCCACATCTTTCTGGAAATCTGATACCCAAAACTGAACACAGTACTCCAGGAAAGACCTCACCAGTGCTGAATAGAGCAGAAGGACCACTTCAAAATATGGATGAACCACAGTCTGATTGATTCTGGTGATTTCTGGGCTCCTTATCAAAATTTTAGTTCTTTTAACAAACAATTCACTGGGAGAGAAAGCAAATACATGCCCCTAAATGTATCTAAAATGTCATTATGCATTCTATTGATAGTGCTGTAATCATTTTTCAGAATTACTTTAGTCCCTAGTAATCCATGGGAGTTGAAGCTGGAGATACTGGCATATGGGCCCTTCCTTGTATTAAGGGAATGATGTATAAACGAGCCACTTATGTACTGTAACATTGGTTTATTTATACTGGCCTCCCTCAACAGGCTCCTCAGGAAGCTCTTTCCAAGACAGTCCTGGCTGAAGTTCCTAAGCAGTTGGTGTCCTATTACAAGATGCAGGGATGGACCCCTGTGAAGCTACCTGAAGCAAAGAAAGAATAAATTAGAGCATGCTTATTGTGTACTTCCCCCAAAACTGGGAGAGCATCTCTGCATATATTTTTTCTCTATCACTTCTGATCTGTGTCTGTTTTATATCCTTGGCTTTCTGTGTATGTTAGGAGTGAGAAATATAAATATGAAAAAAATGTAACTGCTGGCAGGTTTTTGGCAGAAGAATGAGTTAATGAAAGTAAGCTATTCAATAGAAATAGCAAAACTGACCTCCATATTGCAAGAATAACACATAAACAGCTTAGTTTCATTGCTTGGTGTAAGCCTGATTTCAAAACTCCCATGACAACAGTAGGCAACCTTTTCAGGCTGCGGGCTGGAATGACCCAACTTGGGTAGAAGTGAGGAGGTGTGTGCTAGGACCCTGCTGCCACTTCTTCCTACTACAGCAAGGGGAAGCGCCCCCAAGCCTGCTGAATGCCACCAAAGCTCTATGTTTGCAGACTGGATCCAGTGGCTTTGCAGGTTAGATCTGGCTCAAGGACCATAGGTTGCCAATCTTTGCCATATGGTGTGTCAGTCTGCCAAAAGCTGCCATCCAGGTAACATTTTTTTTCTATGATGAGTATAAGGAACACAAGTTTCCATGGAACATAGCAAGATCATGTTTGCCAATATGCAACACTTACTGCACTTCATTGTGCTACACCAGGGGTTGTCAACCTTTCAGAATCAGTGGGCCAGAATAATGGCAGCTTGGTCCAAAGCGGGCCGGTGCTTTGGAACCATCTGCTGCAGGAGCACATGTGAACCCTGCCTCACTGCAGAGTTGCTGATGATATCCAGGCTGTGTAGACTGGGTAAAATCGCTCACCAGGCTAAATCCAACTTGCAGGTTGTAGGTTGCCAATCCCTGTTCTAGACAGTTTCTTTTCTGTCAGATTAATTTAAGGGAGACCCTTTTATATCAATTTGCATCAAAGTTGCTTGTTGCCTGGATTATGAGGCAAAAACTAACAATTTTTATTGCAACTTTATAAAGTATTACCAGTATAGCTTGGGTTTTTTTTAAAAAGAGATTATATTTTAGTTACCAGATTTTGCAAGAATAACCTCTATTATATTTTCTTTTTTTACAATAATTACTTCTATGTGCCTTTTTTGCATGGAGCTTTTGTTATGAACTAAAAATCACACTTTATTCCATGGTTCATAGCCACTTTTGAGCAATAGGAGCCGAAAGAATAAATATATCTCTCCTCAGTTCAGCAGTTACAAACATTAAAAATGCTAAATGTACCTGAATTATTTCCTACTGTCATTTTTTCAGTTCAGGATTACCTCAGAGGGAGCAGACAGGATCCAGACTATTAAGAGGTGGTCCTACTATGAAGTAGTTGGCAAAACTACATCATTAAACACATGATAATCCTACAGTGCTGTGTAGCCTAGACAGAGGTTTATTGAAGGCTGCACAGAAATAGGGGAATATATTGGGTTTGGTTTAAACTTGATACCGTAACTGAGCATAACCTCTTAAATATTGTAAATTGCATGTTTTGGGGGAATTGATTTGCTGCACATAGCATATCGTGTGATGCTCCTGCCATAATAGTCATTATGGAGCATTGATAATAAAATGAGTTTATTATAAAACATAAAGTGTGCCAGAATAGTATGAATGGCTATTTAAAAAAATGTAAATAGGATTTACAAAAGCCAGTCACAACAAGAACCAGCACTGAGGAAATTTTCTCTCAGGACAGGGGCAGGCAAAATACGGCCCACAATCTGAATCCAGCCCACCAGGCCATTTTATCCGGCCTGCGGGTCTCCTAAAAAAATTAGTAAATTAAGATTTATTTGCTCCTGCCTGCCTGTCAAAGATGACGGGAGCTAGGGGCAGTAGGACCAAGGAGGAGCCAGCAGGACCAAGCAGCCCAGCCCTGCCCCACCCCACCCTACCCTACCCACTGCCTTTCTGCCCCTGCACTGCTCCAGCACCACATGGCTCCCAGCTGCATCAGCAAATCAGGGAGTACGAGGTGCGCTGGGGGGGGCATTGTAGGGAGGGGCAGCGTGTGTGTGTGTGTGTGTGTGTATAGGGAGGGGCAGCATGCGTGTGTGTGTGTGTGTGTAGGGAGGGGCAGTGTGTGTACATGTATGTAGAGAAGGGCAACATGTATGTGTGTGTGTGTAGGGAGGGGCAGTTTGTGTGTGTAGAGAGGGGCAGTGGGTGTGAGTGTGTGTATGTTCATAGGGTAAGGCCCACCTGCACACCCC
>NW_005842593.1:43222-48491 GCF_000455745.1 Alligator sinensis | reverse complement strand
ACCCTCCCCCCACACACAGGCCCCCACAAACTCCATATGCACCTACACCCCACATATCCACACGCATACCCACATGCTCCCTCACTCCACACCACCTGACACAGGCACACCCCACATACCCACACAACCACAGCCCCTCACAAACCTATATCTACCCCCCATGCGGCCCATCCCACTACAATATACAAGAGTAAGACTTCATTTTAAGCTATTATGCAATCACTTCTATGCGCACTACACAAATGCATGTAAACCAGGACAAAAATATTTTTTGAAATTAATTAATGAATCTAGATGTTCACTTTTTAGAATATAATTTGGTATTTTTCTGGTTCCAAGATGGCAAAACCCCTTGCTGAAAGAAGTAATTCCAGGAGCAAAGGGAGGGACTTCTGGTGGCAAAAGTTAGAGGTTAGTGGGATGGGACTTCCGGCCACAAGATGGTGTCCAGGGGGTGGAGCACCTGTTAGGGGGCAGGGCTACCCTTTGGTTCTCAACAGCTTGCCAAAGCTTGGTGAGTGGCCCTCCACCTGAAAGAATTTCCAGCCCCTGTCTTAGGATGTGGACAGACATATAGCATTTGAAGTCCTTCAAATGTCTTTGAAGTATTAAAATAAGCAAGCCAAACAGACATGCACCTTCTGAAGGGCTCAAAAATGGCTGAAGCACTCCAAAATTAATCCTGAAGGAAAGAGATACTATTTAGAAGCACTTCTAAATGAGGTGTTTCAGGTTACATATGGATGCTTTAGAGCAGGGGTAGTCAACTGGGGGTACATGTACCCCTGCCTCTCAAGGCCAGGCTGGGGTGGGGTGATGGCAGTGGCGCCCCTCTGCGGGCCGCACAGGTGCTACCAAGCTGGCCAGATGCAGGGAGGTAGGGGGAGGGAAGCTTGCACACAGCAGCCACTGCCACCACCTTGCCCTGCTGCTGCTCCACGTGCCATCCGCGTCCTGCTGAGTGCATGTCCCTCCTTTTCCCCCCACTTTGCATTTGGCCACTGGGAGTTCTTTTATTTAAAAAGGTTGAGAACCCCTGCTCTAGAGCAGAGCTTCTCAGCCTCATTAGATTCAAGGTATCCCTCAATAGACTCATGGCAGCACTTGGAAAAAAAAAGTTTTAATTCAATTTTTGACTACAGAAAAATAATAGAAGAATTCTTCTGTTGCAGAGAACTCCAAAGACCACAGCAGGTCAAAATGTTTTTAACGCTACAGATTTCCACTTGAAATTTCTGGGTTAATCTTGTAAATCATGTTTGCACACCTAACAGCGATAATGGTGTGTGGCACCCTGCAGCACACTTGAAAGGATCTTAAGATACCCCAGGATGCTACAACAACCTGGTTGAGAATCACTGCTTTCTGGAATATGATAGGGGATCCCTGGGTGTTTCAAATGCTGTCTGTCTCCAGCTTCAGAAGGCTTTATCTGCTTTTCTCTGATTGTTATGAAGAGTCATCTTCCACAGGTGAAAAAAGTATTTACCCAGCCATAGTAAATGTTATTTTGCTATCTATTGGTTCACAATTCTCAAACAGTGTAATAGTATGCAATTCCCATCTCTGAGGACAAAAAAGGTTTTTCCTGAGTCAGTGGGTGTATCTACACATTTATTAATGCACTGTAGTTATACTACACATTAAGTTTAGTACTGGTATCCCCAGTCATTGGCTATCCCTCAATATGAGGATGATGTTTGCTGGTGGTGGGGATTACTGGTGAGTTTTAAGGAGGCTCTGGAGTCGAATCTGCTCTGCAAGTTTTTCCACAGATACAAAAAGTGTTGCCTTGTGGAGGACACAACTGTTGGCCAGGATGTTGTGCACTTTCCTTCCTCCTCTGCAATGGCATACTGTGGGTCGCCAGCACCCGGGGTCCAATGCTTCCATTTGTGGCCTCCCCTCGTCCATGGCCGATCGCCGAGCCCAGAAGTCGGGCAGTGAAACCAAAAGTGCTGCCAGAAGACCAAGTACCCCTGGAGGGCCTAGCCAGCACCCCCTCCAGGCTGGTCCCTGGGGGCATGGCCTCATATCCCCCCCCGCCCCCTGTTGGTATACCATTGCTCCTCTGCCATGTCTTGGCTTCCTGAGCAAGATGGTTCTCTTTGAAGTGGACTGTAGCTTGATGTATGGTGCATTGCCATTGAGACCTGTTCCCAGCCAACACTTCCCAGTTTGTAGGGTTGATGCCACCTTTCTTAAAGTATGCTTTCAGGGTGTCCTTGTAGTGCTCTGTACACAGTGGCCAGCCCAGCAGAGTTGATGTAAAGTGCTCCATCTGGGGAGGAAAAATCTGCAACAAATTTACAGGTTCGGTGGCGCTAGCTAGAACCAAGTCCGAATGGAACCTGGGGATCATAATTGACCATAAAATGAATATGAGCCACCAGTGTGATACCACAGTTAGCAGAGCAAACAATACACTGGCATGCATCAACCGATGCATCTCAAGCAAAACTAAGAAAGTTATTCTCCCACTCTACTCTATGAAGCAAAACTAAGAAAGTTATTCTCCCACTCTCCTCCATGGCTGGTCACCAGAGCACCCCAAGGGATAACAAGATTGAACAGCCACAAACTCCTCCATGATCCTGTGATCGTAAGGGGGTTGGGCCATTGGAACATGGCCCATGGATGGCTTTTATTGCTTAAAAGAGCTTCTCATGTCATGTTGGTCAGCAAAACTCTGGATCTCCATGGCCTTTGCTTGCCATCAATGGTTCTTGATGTCCCATAGCCTCCTTTGAACTACAGCTATCAGCCGTTGGTAAGCCTTTTGTTTTTGCTGGTTGGAGGGTTCATTTTGCCAACTGTAGAACACAGCTCTCTTCTGATGGATAAGTGCTAGGATTTCCTTATTGTTCTCATCAAACCAATCTTGGTGACAGTAAGTGGAGTATCCAGTTAACTCGGCACATGCCTTGTAAATAATGTTCTTACGCTCCTCCCAATGTGCCTGGGTGTCCTTGATGTCATCAGGTAGGTCAGAGAGTCTCTTGGTAAGGCGGTACTGAAGAGCCTTGCATCTAGCTTGATCTTGGAGTGCCTTAATATTAAATCTCTTCCACATTCCTTTTGGTTGTTTATGGTGTTGTAGTGCAAGCTGCTTATCCACGATTGATTTGACTAAACAGTGGTCCATTCAGTAGTCATCTGCACATCTCAGGACTCATGTGATATGGACATCACTGCGATAACAGGCTCTGACAATAACATACAGGCAGTCCTCGACTTACGACATTTTGAGTTCCAACAAATGGCACTTATGGCCTTTATAAATGGACACCCTGTTTTAAGGTTCCAATGCAGGTTTCAACTTTATGATGCTCGATACAGCTGCGTCCAGCTGGTAAGTCTGTTGTGGTGGAAGGGGAGGGGGCAAATCAACGCCCCAGCAGCGAAGGAGGGATTGGGGCTGGGGCAAGTGCTGCCCAGCCAGGGCAGGGGGGCAGAGGATGAAGGCACGGCTCATGTGAGGGGCGCGGAGATGGGGGGGTGGCTCCCACTGCTGCGTGCCGCTGGTCCGGCAGAGCACTGGGGGGTGACGTGCCCCCCTGATTTGCGTGGGGGGGCGGGGCTGGGGCTTCACTGTGCTGTGCTCGAAGCAGGCACAGCAGTGCTGGGAGTGGGGGGTATGCCCTGCCACTGCTCACCCAGCCGGAGTGCAGCATGGTGCAGCCCTGGCCCTGCCCGCCATGCAGATCTAGGGGCATGCCCCCCCCATGCCCTCCTGGACCAGCAGTGCACAGCAGTGGGAACTGCCCCCTCCCATCCCCGTGCCCCCCGGACAAGCCGTGCCTTCATCCTCTGCCCCAGCTGGGCACTGCTTGCCCCAATCCTAATCCCTCCTTCACTCCTGGGCTGTTGATTTGCCCCTTCCCCTTCCACCACAACAGACTTACCAGCTGGACACAGCTGTATCGAGCATCGTAAAGGAACCAATCCCCCATTTGTAAAAATTGGTTCTGAGTTACGATGTTTTGACTTACGACGCGGTTTTCAGGAGCCAATTCTGTTGTAAGTATGAGGACTGCCTGTAGTCAAGAAGATGCCAGTGATTGGAGCATGGAAGTTTCCAAGTGGTTTTATATTTGTCACTCTGTCTGAAGATGGTGTTCATGATGAGCAAGTCATGCTCTGCACATTTTCTGAGGAGGATACCATTGGAATTGACTTTCTCCATGCTTTCCCAATGGTACCATTCCAGAGTTCAGAGTGTCGCCCAACTCTTGCACTGAAGTCACCTATGAGGGATGAGCTTGTCTTCCTTGGCAGTAGCAGTCAGGACTGTGTCAAGAGCACAGTAGAACTGTTCCTTGTTGACTTCTTCATTGTCAAGTACAGGGGGTATATGCACTGATGACCCCTGGTCATGCACTGATGCATGCTGATTGTTACCGAGCTTGCAGTGGAGAGTCATAAGGTATTAATGCCCAGAGGGAGTTCTGAAAGCTGACTGACAATATTGTTCTTGATGGCAAAGCCAACCCTGTGAATATGCCTCTCTTCAGGTGACTTTTCTTTCCAAAAAAGGTGTAGCCACCTTCTTCTTTCAGCTGGCCTTCATCTGTCCAAGTCTCACTTAGGGTAGTGTTACCTCTCAGCTCTGTGTTCTTGGGGAACCCTGGCACAGGACGCAGCCTGTCTGACTCACAAAGAATTTCCCTCCCCTCCTCTACCTGAACAAAACTGATTAAGATGCAGTGGGAGACATACTTAAAGCCCTCCAGATAAGGAAGCAACTGCCCTAGGTCTCATTTGCATCTGAGATGGAACCAGATGACCATTCATTTACATGGGAGATGGAGAACAGAAAGCCCAAAGCAGAGACCGCAGTGAATTCTGAGATCAGAGAAGCAGGGGAGCACTGCATGATGGGGAATCTGTGCTCCAAATGTTAATCAACCCACATTTACACACACCCACCTCTAAGCAGAAGTAAAGTTTAATAGGCATCTCGGGCCATACATTCCCCGGTCCCACTATGGGAGGCCTATTTAAACTTGATTGACTAAAACTCCAAAAAGCCCGAGTCAGAGTGGGTATGGGCAACATTTGAACAATGCTAAAGGGGTTCATCACAGCGTCCAGCCTGTTGGAGCCCTGACCACAAGTGTTGTCATATTTTTCCCAGGATGACTGGTGGAAGTCCTCCCCACAGAAGGTTATGAACACTCCAATAATTGCCTTAAGTCTATTAAAAGACTATAGTAAGATCTGGAAAAGTTATGCTAAGCTGAGGCTTGTTCACAACAAGTAAAAATCC
>NW_005842593.1:39718-42654 GCF_000455745.1 Alligator sinensis | reverse complement strand
CTTTTACCTAAGCTAAAGATCCCTGTGAAGCCCAAAAATACTGTGGGGTCTGCTCATCAAGAGGCTAAAGATTGGGGCGTGCTGAGTTTGAAACACATAAGGGGATCAACTTGTACAGGCTGATTGACCAGTTTGGCTCAGATGTGCCCTAATGAATTGAATGCTGGCCCATCTGACACCCAGCCAGATTCAGAGGGATTCTGTTTAACTGTGTGCTTGTGTCTGACTGCAGTTTATTGTTGCTCTGATGAACTGATTCTTGGCATATGAGGGTGTCAGCCTGTCCATGCTGATCAACCCGGCCGGGTCAGGCGTGTCACGTTAATCTGTGTGTGTTTGTGTGTATGACTGATTTGGGGGCTGGAGGAACCCAGCCCCATTGAAACTGAGTCCTGCAAGATAGCTCCATTGGGGTGAGGACTTGCAGAAGAGAGAGATACAGCTCCGTATAGTAACACAAGCAGCACATTGATAGAATTACCAAGACCCTAGAAACGTGTCCCTAATAAATGAGCACACCCCAAAGTGATGGGCAAATCTGGTAACAGTAGTAATATCGATGTCATATCCTGCAAGTTCTCCAGCTACTAACCAAGTACTAAATCAAGGCAGAGTAACTAGTGCTACTGTGCATTAGCACCTGTGAACACCTTTTTAGTGATGCTACTGCACAGTAACCTAATATTACTGCACAGTAGTGTCTTAATACTGTTTTAGACATGACACAGTACTGCACAGTAGTATTAGGCTACTGCACATTTAGCATATCATGTAGACATGCCCAATATGTTTCAAAATAATCCCAGATGTGTGTCTCTAAAGGATAGCACAGGCATCCCCCTAAGACAGGTGGGCTCAAGCTGTGGTCTGTGGGCAAATGCAGCTATCGTATCTGGCCCATAGGGTTCCCCACAGGTCAAGAAATTTGGCAGTGGGAGAGCAGTGGCCATTAATACAGCCACCCTCTCCCCTGCCAAATTTCCAAACCTTAAGCCCTGTGTGACAGCTGTATCTACTTCCCGCAATGAGGCCGGGCAACACCCCCGCCCTCCCCGCCATGCCCTGCTGCATCAGGGCCAAGCCAAACCCTTTCCCCTCCTGCAGCTGGATTGTAGCTGGCCATACCCCACTTCCTCCCTGCCCCGCTCCCACCCCCCAAGCCTGAATTGGGGCCAGGCCATGCCCCCTTTCATAGAATCATCATACCTTCATAGAAGTAGGGTCGGAAGGGACCTTGTAGATCTTCAAGTCCAACCCCCTGCCTGGGCAGGAGGAAAACTGGGCTCAAATGACCCCAGCCAGGTAGGCATCAAGCCTCTTAAAGACCACCAGGGTAGGAGCTAGCACCACTTCCCTTGGAAGTTGGTTCCAGATCCTAGCCACCCTAACTGTGAAGTAGTTCTTGCGGATGTCTAATCTAAACCTACTCTCCAACAACTTGTGGCCGTTATTCCTTGTTATCCCCGGGGGCGCTAGGGGAAACAAGGTCTCCCCCAAATCCTTCTGGTCCCCCCTAGTGAGTTTATAGATGGTGCTGCAGCCTGACCAGTGTCATGTAGAAGGGGAGGATCACCTCCTTGGCCCTACTTGAGATGCACCTGTGGATGCGCAATAAGGTCCAGTTAGCCCTGCTGACCGTGACCTCGCATTGTCGGCCCATGTTCATCTTGGAGACAGTAATGACTCCAAGATCCCTTTCTGCCTCCGTGCTCTCAAGAAAGGAGTTTCCCATCTTATAAGTATGCTACTGGTTACTACTGCCCAAGTGCAGCACCCTGCACTTGTCCGTATTGAAACGCATCTGGTTTTTTTTAGCCCACCCCTGCAACCTATCCAGGTCTTGCTGCAGTCTTTCCCTCCCTACTAGCGTGCCCACCTCACCCCATATTTTGGTATCATCAGCAAATTTGAACAGGTTGCTTATCCCCTGCAGCTGGATCAGGGCCAAGCTATACACCCTTCCCCTCCCCCCGGGCTGAGTTTGGGCTGGGCCTTGCCTCCCATCCCTCAGAGCTGGATGGGGCCAGGTCAAGCCCTCTCCCCTGCCCTCCTCCTTCTGCATGGCCAAATGGGGCCCACCATGCCCATCCTTGGCTTCATCCAGCCTATTTCGCAAAAAGGTTGTGCACCACTGCCTGAGAGGGTGCATCAGTGTTAATTTCACTGAGCCTTGATATACAGACCCTCTTATGTACAGTGTAGTTCCCCATGTGGGGTTAGAAATGTCTGCAAATGAAGGTAAAAGAGAGAACACAATATTTTATCTAAAATCCCACCTAGGGAGGAAAAATGTCCAGCATACCTACTGCCTAGGAAATGTCCTGCTTGGTGGCATGGAAGCGAAAAGGGATCTTGGAGTCCTAGTAGACTCCAAGATGAACATGAGTCGTCAGTGTGACTTTATCGTGCATCAGTAGATGCATGATGAACAGAACCAAGGAGGTGATAATTCCCCTCTATCCCCTCTATCAGGCGCTGGTCAGACTGCGGTTGGAATACTGCATGTAATTTTGGGCGCCGCACTTCAAGAGGGATGTGGATAACCTGGAGAGGGTCCAGAGAAGGGCCACTCGTATGGTTAAGGGCTTGCAGGCCAAGCCCTACGAGGAGAGACTAGGGCACCTGGACCTCTTCAGCCTCCGCAAGAGAAGGTTGAGAGGCGACCTTGTGGTTGCCTATAAGTTCATCACGGGGGCACAGAAGGGAATTGGTGAGGCTTTACTCACCAAGGCACCCCTGAGGGTTACAAGAATTAATGGCCATAAGCTAGCAGAGAGCAGATTTAGACTAGACATTAGGAAGAACTTCTTCACAGTTCGAGTGGCCAAAGTCTGGAATGGGCTCCCAAGGGAGTTGGTGCTCTCCCTTACCCTGGGGGTCTTCAAGAGGAGGTTAGATAGGCATCTAGCTGGGGTCATCTAAACCCAGCACTCTTT
>NW_005842593.1:24497-39696 GCF_000455745.1 Alligator sinensis | reverse complement strand
ACTCTTTCCTGCCTATGCAGGGGGTCAGACTCGATGATCTATTGAGGTTCCTTCCGACCCTAACATCTACGAATCTATGAATCATTGTAATCTTACCTCCGTTGTGATCAACCCTGGGTTTTTGAAAACTTGATTCCAATGATGGAACTGCATTGCATTTTCACATAATACAGTCTAATCTTTGACCAAAGAGACTCCAGCAGGATAGGTATAGTCACTAACTATAAGATAAGTCAACTGGTTCCCAGTATCATGATTTCTTGTTTTAAAGAAAAATGTAAAAAAGACAGCAAATGAAGCAAAAGTTTGGTGTAAGGCCTTTTTCTCCCAACCTTCGTCAGCTATTCAGGAAAATTGACTGAATGGCATCATCCTGCAGGAAGTAAGAAGGCAAAAGAATTATGAAGTGTCTTTGTGAATTCTATTCAGACCTTTTCTTCCTCCCAGGAGAGGATTTCCACAGATATGTAAAAAAGCAGAGGGCAAGTGTAAAGAAAAGATGCTGCTTAAAGAAACTTATGCCAGGAGAGGGGTGTGACTTCCCAATAGATTTGCTTCCTTCCTGATGGCACTATCATGCTGATTGGTCTGTGTAAAAAAGGAGGAAACTAAATTACTAATGAGTAACATTCCTGGTTTCTCTGCTGTTACAGGACAGGGAAAGTTTGGTGAAAGCATAGATAAAAATAGTTCATCTCAAAATGGGAATAAAATAATTCAGTCTTGTTACTCAGTAAAATGACACCACTTGCAGTTTTCTAAATAACCTGCTTTGATTTATTACCTTGTTTGAGCTCTTATTTCAGTTCCCCTCTGCTTTTTATATTAACATACCTTTTAGCTGATTTTTGCATTTTCACTGAAGGTATGTCTTTATTGCAGAGTGAGCCCAGGAAATCAGTACGTGGGAAAATTTGCTCAGGTGTGAGCAGCACTTGGGATACTTTGTCCTCCCAGGTGCTGCATTTGCCCGTGGTCTGCTAGGCTTTCCAGGTGTCTAGCCCATAGTTCTTTAGGCTGCACGAAATTGAGCTACTTTGATTCTTTCTCAGCAAATGATGGGAGACCTTGTGTGTTATGGGTATACAGTGGGAGTTGTGGGAAAGCATAAAGCAGCCTTTCTCAAGTTGCATAGATTTATACCTACTGTAATGAAGTCTTAAATTAAAAGTTATTCATTTAACAAGGAAAATGGGATGTGCAAATAGGTACATAGAAGCAAATTCATGTTGCTGTTGAAACTGCTATAACTTAGGCAATCAAATGTTTCAGATTTTAGCATAGACTTTAGTATTATATACACATAACTTCTAATTACTAAGAACACTGAGACTATTCAGAAGGTGGGTGATTGTAGATTCTCTGAACATAGCTGTGTACTTTTATACATGAGTTCGTGTAAGGCAGGGGCAGGCACTTATTTTGGGCAGAGGCCCGCTTACTGAGTTTTGGCAAGCTATCAAGGGCTGCATGACAGGCAGCTCAGGTCAGATAAATATTAATTTTCTACATTTTTTAGGGGCCCCATGGGCCAGAAAGAATGGCCTGGCGGGCCCCATCCGGCCCCTGGGCTGCATTTTGCCCACCCCTGGTGTAGGACATCATTCCCTAAGGATCTTGTTGAGCAGACCTGCAATGGAATATTTTCAGATGTTCACAACTGTGTAATGAAAGCTGCTTTAAAGGATACACCTCTTCATCTAGGGCTGGCTATATGCTGTCTTGCAAAGTTTAGTCACTTTTGCTATAAAGCTAAATTAAAGCAGTTAGAATGTTTTTTACAATTGGGAGTGCCTTCCCCTTTCTTAGAACTCAGAATGGTTTATTCCTTTTAACTTCCCTAAATATAATTAATTTGAGGCTGAGTTCAATTGAAAAAGGCTTCAGCCCAGAAGATACGCTGAACTTTTAAATCAGTTGTCTGCAAATGAGGGGATAGGGTAGCATTAAAAAGAAATTCACAGTGATTTTTGTTGGCAAACACAATAAAAGGAAGTCAGTCAAGGTCAGTTTACTATTATGTGTTTCCATATGGCTTTGAACAGTATCAGAGGTTCCCAAACTGCTTTAGACTGTTTAGGGAATTACTTAAATAACAAAGTTTCTGGAAGGTCTAGCAAACAGGACTGTGGAATTCCAAGGTGGAATATTCTACTTTGCTTAAATAACAGGTCATTTTTACCTGGAAAGACCCTTTTCTGTGGACATAAATTAGCTCCCAATATACAGGCTTTACTAACTTCAGACCTATGAGTCACTCTATTGTCTGACTGCAGGTCTCTTGCTAATAAATAAATTAATACTGGTGTTGTTTAATGAGTCAGGTTTTTTTTCTGTGAAAAGGAGACTACCCAGAAGTGGTACAGATTGTGAATAAGTGTCTAGCCAATGATGAATAATTCAGAGAAGAATCTCAGCTCCCCCAGTAGAAAGTGTGTGATGATGTAAATGCAAACAAATTAAAGGAATGAGTTCCAAGTTATATCCTAGTACACACAAAAGACAAAAATTGAAGTAATGGGAAGCAAAGTAAAGGGTTGTCAGACAGCCACATTTTCCTAAATCTGCCCAGCTGAGATTGCACACAGGGGTCTAGTTTCTCTTAAGACTTACTTTTCTTTTCAAAACCTTGGGTTCTTTGACTTGAGAAGCAGATAAAATCTGGGCTATTTTGCTACATTCTTTTGAGGCAACAATGCATTTGGCCCCTCCTATGTGTTCCCACACTGACCCCGGGAGTGGCTGGAATGTAGCTGCACAGCATTTTTGCAGCCTATAGTAGGACCAAGTTCAGCACCTCTCAAGGAAGGAACTGGCTATTATTTAGTCTATTTACCCAAGATCTGCATTCCAAACAGCCCTAAGCTGGGAACACCTGGCCCTGGAAACACTTGTATAGCATACGTTTTCTCAGTCCTCTCCAGGTACCTAACAACCTGTTTCTGGCCAGTAAGACTTATTAGGGACCTGAGTCATCTCTGCCTGAAGCCACACAGAGTCTAGGAAAAAGGGCTCTGAGTTGCAGTAATCTTCCCCACTAGGCACTGAGATGGTTTTACTATAATGAGAGCTGGGCCACCATGGACTTGCACTAACTTATTAAGTAAGAATTAAATAGATTTTACTGTTTGTGTGTAGATGTTCCCCAGAAACCTCCCTGAACAGACATTCAGCAAAATTACTAAATCATCTTCAGGAAATTGGTGCCAGTTGGGGTGTAGACCAAGTCTTTTTTTGCACTCTATTACCTTGTTGAGAGGTGGGAGCTACTTGTCACTCATAACCAGGGATCTGGGTTTTCTGTTTCCCACAGAAAAACAGAGAAAAACGTGGATTTTCCCATTTACTTGAGGAAAACGCATATTTCTATTTTAACAGAGAACCCAGCAGATTTTGCTGTTTTGTAAAGAGCTGTCTGCAGGCTGGCAGAGTTCCAGCCTGCAAGGGGTTATGGGGGAGTGGAAGGAGGGGGATCAGGCAGGGGGTGCCATATTAATGTATATACACATGGCCACCAGGCAACATGGAGAAGAGCTCCCGCAGGTAAGTCTGGGGGGAGGGGATTGAGTCCCCCATAGGGAGGGAGGGAGTGGGTTGGGTAGGGTTGGGCTGGAGCTGAGGCTGCTGCCAAACCGGGGAGGTGGATGGGGCTTGGGGCCTGGGGCCGGAATGCGCAGTTGCAGGGCCCCGGCGGGGAGCGGGACAGGGCCACAGGCAGCTCGTCCAGGGTATGTGGGGGTGGGGCTGGCCCCCGCCACTGTGCTTACTGCTGGGGGGGCAGAGGGACCCATGCCTCCCAAATCTGTGTGCAGAGGGGAGACGGGTGTGGGCAGCAGTGAGGGGCACAATCCCCCATCACTGCCCTCACTGCCCCCTTGCCAGGGTGGCGTGGAGATCACAGAGGCAAGGAGCTTACCTGTGTGGCCCCGCTCTGCCCGGAAGTGCCGGGTCGCACCCACTGGGCTATAGAGGCTCCAAAGGAGGGCAACAGAGCAGGGAGCCTGAGCCCACAGCAGGCAGCCCACACCCACCCCTGCCCAGTGCACAGATCTGGGGAGTGTGGGTCCCCCCTGTAGGAGCGCACAGCAGCAGACCTGCCTGAGTCCGCAGCAGGCGGGCAGCAAGCACCAAGGATGGACTCCAGGCTCCACTTCGCTGCAGCAGCTGCTGCTTCCTGTGGGCAGCAGCCAGGGCTCAGGTGCTGCTGCAGGGGGCAGGGGGCTACAGACCCAGGTCCCTGGTCCCATAGCCCTGGCAGCTGGGGGCCCCCTCTGGCAGGGTTGAGGGATGCAGGGGGCTGTGGGTAGGGGATGAGGGGCACCAGCATGGCTGGGGAGGTTGTCGGGGAGTGAGGGGCACCAGCAGGGACAGGGGAGCTGTGGGGAAGAGTGAGGGGCCGGGGGCTGTGGCTTGTGCGTGAGGGCCCTGGACCTGCATTCTGTGAGCTAAGGGGTCAGGGGGTGCTCTGATTTTCCTTGATAAAAAACCCAAAATCAAATACCAAAATTTATAGGTATTTAGAATTTATTTTATTATAGTGATTGAGGCACGGGTAGGCTTCCAAATTGCTTTAGAATTGTAAATATATCAAGAAAATATTGTGTTCAACTGATACCTATATCTATAGTAGCTTTTCATTTTAATCACAGATTTGGGGGTTTCTATCAGAGAATTTGTGATATTTTTTTAATCATGAAATTTGTGATTTTTTTATCAGGGAAAACTAGGATCCTGGCTCATAACACTACCATTATTCTCCCAGGCACAGATTGTAACTACAGTTATTACCATTGCTTTTATACCAGGAAGTATTCATGCAATAAAATAACAAAATGGAATAACTACAGGACTTAAAGTACCATGAAGTTGCACCCAGGGATGATTTCACCCCTGAGAAATGGGTAGCTCAGTATTTGCTGAGAAAGACTATCAATCTATGTCATAAGCTGGAAGGATACTTACACAGTACAACTAGATTTCTATGCTGTCATTAGTGCTGGAGGCATTCCTCACAAGTAGCCTCCAGGTCAGGTGGGAAAGCAAGCAGGAGCAGCATGAGTAGCCAGACCTGCCTGGGGGACAGGGACTGTGTATTTCCAAAGTTCTACTAATAATCCTCACCCTTGTGCTTCTGATTGTTTGAAGTAAGATGTGTTGAGAAGGGAAGTCAGGCAGTCCCTGTCAAGATGCTGTGTTTGAGAACTGTATGTAAAACAGTGCCTTTAGGAATTGTTCTGAGCAGGGCAGGCTCTTCCTTCTGCAGAGGTCTGCATGATTTCCACAGCTGGGCTGCAATAATTTTTTTCCTTCCAGCTTCCTTGTATGTCATACTCTGGACGTTTGTCTGAAGGCCAAGCTTTCTGCTCAGAGGAAACATGGCTGACTGGGATTAGTCTCAGTGGTGCTTAGTGTTTAGCACCTTGAATCATGCTGCCCCAGTATTATGAGAAGCCCCTCTATGTGGCTAGAACATCTTTGGCTTTGGCAATAGTAGAATGAACCAGTTAGTTCCTAAATGCAACAGCCTCATCTGAAGTCAGTGGATTGTAATTCTGTCATCCCAACCCAGATCATCCCAACCCCAATATCATTACTCAGTTTCTTCCCCTTCTTCTGTGTTAGTTCCTTATCACAACAGGGGCCATGTAATGACCTTAAGGTGCTCAGCAATAGCCTGAGTGTCTCAGCCTATACAGACAAATTAGGATTTAGCCTATAAAAGCTCATGCCTCAAGTTAATCTTTAAGATGCCACTTGGCTCTGCCTTTTGCCTATAAGATGTGAACTGACCTGGGACCTGAAGTATTGACTTACACTTTTATTGTTCCACCCACAGGTGCTCTTGTATAGAAAGAAGGGCTCTAGAAAAGGATATGGCCTCTGATGATGTACTGAAAAATGAACCCAGCCTGTGCTGTTTGTACCCACTGTAAAATATGGCTAATTTGTCTCTTCATGGAGACTGATAATGCTGACTTATTACCCAGGGATGATTTAATTATCAGTAGTTAGCCACTTTTTCAACTTTTTATGAGACAATCAATCACTCCTGGATAATCAGCCATCATCATCTTCTATATTTTGCATAAGACTAGGAGCAAGGGGTTTTTGTGATGTCTCTTACTAGGCTAACTGCATGAAGAAGGATGCTTTGTGCTCAAAAGCTTATCCAACAACACTCCCACCTACATGGTTTAATAAAATACATCACAAAAAACCTTTTCCTCTGGACTGTTTCCTGAACCATCAGAGCTATTTGAACATTCCAATGCTATTCTGTTTGCATGTCATATGGAAACACAAATAATTATTCTTGACACTTATAAAGAAAAACAAAATATAATACAGTACAGTAGAGTCTGTATAATTCCCAAGGTTAGGTTTTCTGGGCTCTGTAAAAATTAGGGTTAACCAACTTCTGAAGTATGTTGTTGCAGGTCAAATTTTGTGACTTTCCTTTTTATCTTCTCTACATGTGCTTTGAAGGTAAGTGTCTGGTTCAGTGTAACCCCCAAACTCACAGGGTTCAGATGATTAGTCAGTGGGATTCCATCCCAGACAATGTTTAATTTCTGCTTGGCTTCTCTATGGTGTAGGTCAGGAATAGGCAAAATACAGCCCGTGGGCTGTATCCAGCCCACCAATTGAGCCAGTTCCCACCGGTGGACCAGACAGAATCAATTAATGGGCCCATTGGAGGTGGCTCTAGCTCTGGCCTCTGTTGGCGTGGCAGGAAACACTGGATGGAAGCAGTCTTGCCTGCCTGCCCAGCACTGGATGGAAGCCTGGGAGATGGGGTCTGACCCTCTGGTGCCAGGCCAGTGGGTGTGGCTGCTCCTGCTCAGTATCCCCAGCTGTGCCAGCAGAGGCCAGAGCCTTGCCCACCCACCCAGCACTGCATGGCAGGGGTCTGCACAGTGGGTCAGGGGGTAGGTCAAGATACAGGGGTATCCCACACCTCCACAGCCCAGTTCTGCGAAACTGTGAATGCCGTGGCCCCACCACTGGCACAGTGCAACTCTCAGCCCTGTTCCTGCCTTCTGGTATCAGTCAAGCCAGGCAGCCAGGGGGTAGGGGGTGGGAAGGAGTGGAGATAAGATGCTACAGCCCCTGGTGGGCTCATGTTCCCACTCCTGCTGCTGCTCTGGTGTTAGCCTCAGCCAGGCTGCAGGGAGCTTGGTGTGTGTGTGAGCGAATGTGTGTGCTTGCACATGGTCCTCAACAGTTTACCAAAACTTGGCCCTCCAGCCCAAACAATTGCCCACCCCTGGCATAGGTGAAAAGCTGTGACCTGTGTCTTGGCTGTGCTAGCACAAAGCTGGTTCTTATTGTAGCAATCTGAGAGGTTGTACAGTGTGCATGTCAGTCTGTTCTTGACAGTGCTGAAGTCCTTCTCTTGCTATGTGATGCATAGATCATCAGCATATATAAAGCTCCTCATATTACTCTGTATGGGTTGGTCATTGGTATCTATGTTTAAAAGGATCAGTGCTAGCACACCACTCTGTGGGATGCTGTTTTGTTGTCATCTCAAGTGACTCTGTTTCTTGCACAGTTCTACATAAAAACATCTATTCTTCAAAAGAGATCAGATGAGCTGCACTAGATGGTAGCCATGTGTCATATTATAGACTTTGGCAAGCAGGTTTTGGTGGCTGACTGTGTTGTATGCTGTTGATAGGTCTACAAACACAGCACTGTCGCCGCCAAGAGCCGCGGCGCGGGGTTCGGGGCCTTAGGAGCCCTGGTCGGCGGGCGGGTACTTGTGACGCTTGGAGTGGAATCAGGTACTGACACGTTTTGATTGAACAAAAAGACTGTTTACTTACACTGCTCATACAGTGCAGGCCAGAAGCTTGCTTCGATTACGGTTGTGAACAAAACTTGGGTCGGGCAGAAATTACAAAGTTCGTTTGGTCGGTCTGCAAATGTGTTCGGGGTGTTCGGGCTGGCAGTCGGGGTCGGCAGTCGTCTTACGTCTCGGGTGGGGGTGTGCTAGGCCCCCTTGGGTCGGTGACGGGGAGTCCTTAGTGGTTGATCAGGCCGCTAAGTTCGCCCTGAAACACGCGTGGAGTTTGCTAGGCTCCACAGTGTACTCAGAGTTCTCCACGAGGTGTGTGTGGAGTTCTCCAACTTGGATGGAAACTGCTCAAGCCTCTTATACGGCTAGCAAGCCAATCACTAGCCGCCAGGTAGGAATAATTTAGAACAGTCCAATAGTGGGGTACGAATTTACATAAGATTGGCGGGAACTTTTTCTGGGTCATTAATATATAGTCACTGGGCTCTGGAGTTTTCCACTCGTGACCTACTTACATGACCTACTTACAAAATGATTGACAGACTGCCTTCTGTATCAAACTATGGAATTCTCCCACTGTACTATAGGCATATGAACAATGGGTTCTGACAAGCACCTATTATCATCCCTTTCTCAACATCTTCTATATGCTGGGTAATGTTTAGTATTTGGCCAGTGCAGGACTTGCCTGGTCTAAATCTGGCTTGTTCTGTTATTAGATATTGTTCAATATGAGGTGAAAGGTGATTGAGAATAAGGTGTTCATAAGCTTATAAATGGCACAGAAATAACACTGGCCTAAGGTTCTCTTTCCTTGGTTTTAATAGAGCTATTACATGGGCCTGTCCCCATAATTTAGGTATTCTAAGGGTTGATGAGCAATTGTTAAAAAGGTGTAATACCCATATTTGGTTGTGGAACCAAAGTGTTTGATCTGCTCCATGCATATGTCATTGAGTTGAGCTGCTTTGTTGTTTTTCAAGTGGCTTATTCCAGCACTTAAATGATGGAATTTGAAATGAACTTGATTTCATTCATTGTGTATAGCATACTAAAATGATTTTCCTCTAGATCAGCTTGCTCTCTAATCCATATTTTAGGCTATTTTTGCTGTTGAGAAGTTGGTGAGCCACATGGTTGGCTGTGGTGTTGTGGTGTTTCTTTGGGTCGTTACTCAGATTGCAAATGGTTATCCATGCTTTCCTACTAGTGTGGGTCACATCTTCGATCAATTCTTTCCATTTCCACTGCCTTTCTTCTTGGAGCTTATTAGTTAGGGTTGTTGTTACACAAATTGACAATCGTTCAAATCATGAGCGAGAACTTATGAGGGGGATAAGAAAAAGTGCTGCATTTATTGATTAAGCACTTAACAAACACACACACACACACACACACACACACATATTCATACCCCAATTTCTGTTCTGCGCTGGTTTACCTTACCAGTCTTATTGGTGCTCGGATCAATTTAGTGGCCATCCAAGTTGATCCGAGTGGGAGCCGGGCTCCTGCCAGTCCATCTTGTCAGACGAACCAATGCTCTAGGATGACATGCAGAACAAGACCCAAAATGGATATGTCTTGCCCCATCCTTTTGCTGGGCTATCATTGTATTCTTTCTTGAAGGTCGATTGCTGTTGTTCTCTTGCTGTTCTGGGGCAGATTCTTCTTGTTTGGTCTTTTATCTGTCTGCATTCTTCAATCAGTCACCAGCTGATGTTTTCCTTTTCCACAAACACACTCTTACCCATACAGCATACAAAAAAGTAAAAGGTCGAGCACGTATATCAACCTACAGAGGAATACAAAATGGAGTTTCTTAAGCCAATGCAAAACTCAAGAAAATACATAAGATTAAAAGCAATAGGCAAAAGTCTATGTCCATGTTATTTACCTAACATCAAGCTGGTATTCATGCTATTCACATAACACTGTGCCTGCCACAATAGAGTCTTCTGAGAAAGGATCTCTCTAAAATATTTGCTGGTATTTTTTGTGTTTGACTGCTAGTATGAGAGTAAGCTCTGGAATATACTCAGTTCTGATCCTCAAGCTATATACCTCTTGGAGGTTTTGCACAGTGCACTCATGAAGAGGTTGTAGCTTTCCAAAACTGTTTCAATGCATATTATGTTTTTGTAGGGGTGCACCGATAAAGATTTCTTGGCCAATACCAATAGCCGATGTTTAACCAACCATATCAGCCGATGCCAATCCAATAACTGATGTTCAGTAATAGTGAAAAGCATTTTAAACTACTAACATAAATAAACCTTTTTTGTTTGTTTTGCATTTCTCTCACACACACACCTGCCTACTCCAGCCCTCGATGAGGAAGGCAGTGACCTCTTATTCCCATGCACGTTGCCCCTTCACTTATGGCTCCTGCCCGCGGCCCTGCTTCTTGCGCAGCCTATGATGCTGCCCCAGGTAGGCAGGGCAGACCCTCGCATGGACAGTGATGCCGGGCACATTTGGAGCCCCAGAGCATGCTGCTGCCTCAGCGCTGGCAGGCCCTGCACAGCTGAGCTCCTGCAGCCGCTGGGAAGAAGTTGCTTTTGCAAAGGTGCCCAGTGGAGTGGAATGTCCCTCACACAGCATCTTACCCCATCCACATGCAGCCCAATGTCTCCGTGACAGCTCCAGCACTCAAGCCCCTGCATCAGCAGCACCAGGAGCCAGTAACAGTCCCTTTGTTGCTGAGTGCAGTGCCCTGTGACTGCCCCCTAGTCCCTCATCCCCCTCCCACTGCTCTCTGGGACTTGTAGTCTACCATGGGCTCAGGCTGATGGCAGGGCATGGAGACCAGACTACACTCTCCAGGGTGCTCTGAGCACACAGCTGTAATTATCTACTACAACGACCAAAAAAAGCCAATAGCCAGTAACATCATTTCTCCTTTTATTGGTGCTGATCTGATAGCCACCTGATATATTGGTGCACCCCTACTTTTTTGTATAGGTCTTTAGAAAAGCCTCTCCAGTCTGCTTTTAAAATTGAAGCATCTACATATTGAAGCATGTCACATCTACAATGTGACATTGATAGCGATTGGTCTGTGTTATGTGTGGAGAATGGGTTCCAATATATCTATTTTGCACATAAACTTCTACATTGCTTTCAGCGAACTTGAGGCTTAGATTATAGCTTTGTTTCCATTGGGAGCTAGTCAAAGCCCTGGGTGGCTTTGAGTCATGGATCAGGCTTAGGTGCTGTGCCTCAGCCCGCATCTCAACAGTTTCCATTCTCATTGTTTTTACTGTAACCCCATGTGTCACTGTGGCTATTAAAGTCACCAATGATCACACATGTTTTTTCATGGTCTAGGTTTCCTATGCTCACACAGGCAAAATGTTTCCCTGGAGGCTTATAAACGGATGCTTTTGAGATGTTGTTCATATCAATCATCAAAATTTCAACGTCGTTTTGTTCTGTCATCGATGTTGTGTTGATGACAAGCTTTGGTTTTATGAAGATAGTGCTGCCATATTTCTCATGCTGCCTTTCAATGGCTAATCTCATCCCAGGGATCAATGGCCTATTGCTGTTTGGCCCTCTGTGCGTCTCCAGGAGATAGAGCATATGACCACTGTAGTTGGTGCAAATCCTGGAAAGAATGCCCTATTTGACTTCTGAGTCCCTCTAGGTTTACAGAGATGACTGTCAGTACCTCCCCTGAAAAAGGCCCGTGATTGTGACACAGCAGGTCAACTTGTTGCAAGTTTGCATTATATACATTCTGAGAGTGTTGATGACTAGGTTTTAGCAAAATTCGCATGTTCTTTGGAATCTACGTTGATTAATTAACCAGTTAATTGTGCAATATCTGTCCTATGTAGAGGTGGCCTAATATAGTCTTAAGACTTTAAGGACTCTGATTATTACTGCTTGATGCCTAAATTTCATCATCTGTATGAGAGAGGTTGTTTTCAGGAGTGTAGCCAAAAGCCAATGTTGCCAGCCTTGGCCATTTTTAATGGGCCTAGGCTAAGTTCCAGAAGTGGTGCTAAGCAGATGGTTCAAAATCTGTTTCTGAGTGACTATAATTTGAAACTTTGCAAATGCTGTCCAAATTAGTTGTTACAAGTAAAGGAAGCCATTAAACAACATTAAACACAGCACAAGGCCTAAAAGGAGATAAGGGAAAACCATACATTAAATAACTCATATAAACTATATCATAGCTTTATCTTAAAATAGTAGTAGCAGTGATTGATGTAACCAAATACATTAGATGTTATTTTGCTATAATAGATATATTTTTGTTAAAATGCTTAGATAATGTGTAAAAATAAAAATAGTCTGGTCAGAAAAGACCATAAAGTTAGGTAAAGGAGAAATAGGAACAGCCTTCCACAATGTGGAAGGAAAGGAAATAAGAAACCCTCTTTCCCAAGGATACAAATCCCAATTTATTGACACCTTCCAAGCCCATGAGAGATCTGGTTCAGTCTAGTTCCAAAAGTTTCAGTGAAACAAAGAAATTTAAATAAATCAGAGCTCATTTATTTAAATATTAAAACCAGCCATCTATAAACATGTGGCAATGGCAGGAGAGAAATTTGGAGAATCAGCAAATTCAAGAAGACCTGCTGCCAATCTGCGTGCAACCCTCCTCCCGCCTCTTGAGTCACCTCAGCTGATATAGGTGAGGTTCAATATTGTGTTGTTGCAGGTAGCCAGGCAGGCTTTGGGATAAATGTTTGTTATCATGTTTTAAAGTGCAAGCAAATAAAAGGTCAGGCTGTAAACCTGTTTCTGCCTCTTTTATCAGTACCCTACCCACAAGGTTAACTCTAATCTGGTTAACACCTGGAAAATCAGTCCAAGCTTCTGTAAGATAGCTGTATGAATCATCAGGATGCTGTAATTGTGAATCCAACAACTGTGAGCACATCTGGAATGCTAAAGTGATCAGTATTTCTGATCAGAATTTAGCGAAAAACAAGCTATAATGTTGCAGCAATGTTGATAATGATACATCAACACAGGGGGAGAGCTTTTACAGGGATGTCATATTCTTAAAGGAGCATCAATTTTAAATGTTTTAAATATTAATTAATTTAAATTTGTTTAATTTAAAATAAATACTCCTTGATACTACCAGTGGAATAATTTGGTTCACAGCCATAATGTCTTCATTAGCACATTCAGCCAGAGTACTGCTGGAAGGGCATCTGCTGCTGAGTGTGCTGTGAGTGTGGTGGGCGCCTCTGTTGTTCAGGCGTGTGGCCTTCAGCATCAGTGGGACAGTGAGGATCTCAGAATAAGGATGGGATGGGGGACATTCGTACCAGTGCTAAAGCCCCTGCAGTTCATCAGCAGCACATGGGGCACCCAGTCACGGCATGCGCCTTCACAGTATTCCCTGATCCCAGCCATGCTGTGATCAAACAGGTTAAGCTACAGCTCCACAGTGTGCCAGGGCCTCATTCCCAACCACTGAGAATTTCTAGAGCATCTGGCTGAGGCCTCACATACCAGAAGACAATAAAGCATCTGCACATTATCCCATCTGCCCCTTCAAGTCTTTAAGCCTCGCATTGTGAACTTCCCTCTATTTTCCTCACAGTGCCCCATCTGTCAGTCACGGTACAAAGGAAGCTGCCTCTATCCCAGCATGGCAGTGTTGAGTTAGTCCTCCTGAGGGGTACAGCAACTGTTTCCTAAAACAGTGACTTCTCTCTCTGGAAAGCATCAATGTGCTTTAATCCAATCATACCAATATGCACAAGCATCCTGCCCTGCACCCCTTTAGTTCTCTGACTCTGGATTTCCAATTCTCCACTCAGTATTTTTATTTTTGCTGAGAGCAGAAGCACCAAAGTACAAGACAACTCAAATACCAGCTCGTATAATACCAGTGCACCTTTTATTGTCTTGAAAACCAGCCCTTCTAATCAGTTGGCTAAGGAGCCAAAAAGGGTGGTGGCTTTGCCCTACCCTCTTTCTATTTGTTATGGGAGGGTTTTTCATCTAAAGCTCTGATTTCAGAACTGATTTAACTCACCAATATGAACAGTGACCCAGTGTGGTTCCCTCACAAAGCCAGCCGGTGAGATGCAATCACTTTTCCAGGGCTGTAGAAGTACATGAGCTGGTGTTTGTTGCATTTGTTCCCTGTTGTACTGGCAACCTTGGGTGTCCAAATAGGTTCCTCTTAGTCTGAGCTTTTGGGGGAAGATCCTTGCTTGGGCAGCATCCTGTCAAGTTCAAACTTGACCTTAAAAGTAACTGCAAAACTGCTGGCTCCTAGAAAGGACTCCCGTCATTCCCTTCAAATGTTGCAGTGCAAGAACTGCTGTTCCATCCTCCCCATCCTACCCACTCCCCTGTGCATGCCCCAACTCCATTTCTTGACACTTTCATTACATTTTCCATTACATTCCCTGCCTGTCTCCTCTTCCTTGTTCCTTGACCACTTAACTTCAGAAGACAGAATGGTGTCTTTCTTGAGTGCAGCCTGGCTTCCTGCCCTTCAGGAGAAGAGAGAAATGGGAGGGAGATGACAGTACTAAGGCAGCCTTACTTCCAGGTACAAAATCCCAGGGAAAGGGAAGTCATCTCTTTCCAATTGAAGACTTTCCTTGCCAAGAGTGGACTTTGTTGCTTGGATTTCAGTGAGATATTTTAGCTCCTCCCATTATTTGCAGTAGCCAAAAGAGGCCATACAGCAGAAACTCTGAAATGACAAGCAGTAATATAAACAGACAAGGTTCTGTGGGTGAATCTGATATCTTTTATTAGACTAACTTAAATAGTTAGAAATATGTTTTTTGGTAAGCTTTCAGGTTTAAAAACCCTGCATCAGGCTGAGGAAGTCTCTGCAGTTGGTGTGTGCTCTTCCTGGATAGAATGAATAGTAAAGAAGCCAGAGGCTGGGCTGGTATGCATATGAGACAGGCAGTCAGTGAAAATGTAAATTGAGGAGTCAGTAGGTGAGACACAGGCTGGGTGAGGGGGGAGAGAAAGGGGATGAATGTAGCAGCTGAATAGTGGAGAGGTACCTGGGGAGTCAGATGTCAGGCAAGTTATAACGTGTCATAAATCCCATGTCTATATTTAGTCCATGATTTTTTGTATCCAGGAGGTTGATGAAGTGAAGTTCATAGGCTCGTCTCTGAGAAGTATTATGTAAGTTTCCTTTGAGGATCAGAACTGAGAGATTGGAGAGAGAGTGGTTTTCCTGTGAGAAATGTGCCCCACTGGTAGTTGGGTATTTTTGTCTTTGATAGATTTCCGGTGCGCGTTCTTTCTGGTGCGCAGTTGTTGTTTGGTCTCTCCTATGTATTTTCCATCAGGGCATTTGGTGCATTGGATGAGATATATGACATTTCTGGAGGTGCAGCTGTAAGATCTGGGAATGCTGATGGCTCTGTTGTGGGGTGTAGTAAT